>NC_133650.1:142242697-142484533 GCF_009905375.1 Apium graveolens
TCTATATCCTATTGGTGATTATTCAAGGATAATTATGGAAAAATTTAAGTGCTAGTATCTAACTCATAGATATTTAGTATTTATTTATTTAATATTTATTTTGGGTAGTTTGGATTATGGAAATTGAAGCAATTCAATGATTATATTTGCTCTATAATTCAAACTAACTTAAAATAAATAAGCAGCATGATTGATTATAACTACATCTGTCAACAATTGATATCTAATATATTGATTGTAACTTATGTGTTATAAGTTAATTATGAGATTGTGGTTTAGTGAATTTAGCAATGTTCACATCTCAAGAATTCACTGAAATCAGAATCATGATTGTAGCATGATTAGTTGTATGCTAATTTTTGACTTATATCAGTTAATGATATTTAGTTAAGAGTTCAAGTATGAACTAATTGTGAAGTATTAGTAATTGTGACATTACTTAGAACTCCTCTAAGTAATCAATGCTTATCTTCAGTCACTTATACTAATATAGAAAGTGTGGAAATTTTTCTTAAGTACAACTATGGTTAAAATGTTTGATTGCTTTATTATAAATACCAATATGTTGTCCACTTAGAATAATTTTTTATACTTATTTGAAAATTCCTAAACACTTTGATAATATATGCTATACTCAATGGATCAAAGTATATGGAACTTTGATAAGATTGCAAACAAGTCAATGTTGGTTAATGTTTCTTTATTTATCGAACCAATATTGTTTGAGATATTACAGTTGTTAGGAGTTAACAATTGTATGGTATATGAAATTAAATGCTGATGTCTTTTTAGATAGATAATTGGTATTTAATTCTTTGATATCTTATTTTAATATTTAAAATAGGATGTAACATAATTATTAGTATCTAAAATACTTGACAAGTATCATTCAATGATATATTGTTAATATTTTGTTGCAGATAATTGTGAGATTTTAAGTTCTAGTGGATTTATATGAGTTGCTATATCTGACAGATTCACTACAATTTGAAATCAGCAACATAATTAGTCTTATTAAGGTTATTTATCAATAAACAATTTTGTTGATTATAATCTTATAAAGATAGATTATGGAGCTTTTGACATGAATGAGAATTGCTTAGACTTTAGCCTAAGTGATCAATGCTTTTACAAAAACCATTCATATTAAAAGACAAAATCTTTCTTTCTCTTCTTAATACTGCTAGGTCATCAGTCTGTGTCTTATCAAATCATTTATCTTTTTAGGCAAAGAAACAGACTTGTGCACTAGAACAGTTTTAAGAGAAAAATCAAACTTCTTTCTACATTGGTGATTGCTTATTTCATTAAAATCTTTTGAAATCACTATTGTACATTTCTCTCAAAAAACGAAATGCATAATTTTCATTCATTATAGATTTTAAGTGCATTTTATATCTATATTGCCATATGCTTTGTGATGCAGGTTCAGCCTCCAATGGCATTCTTTCATTGATAGTCATGAGGTTGAAAACCCACAACTACTATCCCAGACTGTAAAGACAAACATAGAAACAGAACCAACCAACACTCTCTTACCCCTAAAATGAAGTATGAATGAGCGTGAGGGAGAAAATGTCTTAGTGCACCACATAAGGAAGGTTTTGAAGTCAACCCATCAGCTCTCTCTCCTACAAAGATGAGTAATATTTAAATTGAGACAACTGCTAGCCACCATACATCTTCTCAAAAAGAGGTAATGGCTAAAAAGGCACAAAAAAAGTTACTAGATTCATCCTCTCAACAAGGTGCGTCTATTGAAATTCGCCTGTCGGCCAGGGTATCCGATGTAGTGTACCACCTCAAACATAAACAATTCTTGATGCACAAGGAAATGTTACACACACCAAGGAAGAGTTGACGAAAACAAGAGTTTCGACCATTTTACGGTCAAATTCGATTGTTCAAGGTTCTTTAATGGACCAATTGCCTTTACAGGTGTTAGGAGAGGATACTGATCCAATAGCCATATGTCAGTGGTCAGTGTCTCCGTCCCCAGGACTAATAAAACCTGGATGTATCTGCGGATAGTGGATTTGACATAGGTGCAGATTGGCAACTTGTTGACCATGATTCAGATTTACCTGATGAGTCATAAGGAAATGTCTTCACAGACATTCAAAGGGAACTTTGATCTTTATTCTAAATTCTTTGGATCACTGTTTAACTTCCCAGAGTTCAAATCTGGAACCCTCAAAGGGAAACTAGTAACTTGTAAATTATGACTCAGATTCATCTGACGAGTCTAACAAGGATGGTGATTTGCGAACTCCCATTGCACCACCTGTGACCTCCTTAAGGATGGCTAAGGTGATTATCCTTGCAGGTATAGCTGGATTTTGGAGCTATGAGAGGAGTGATACACTTGTGAGAATGAGTGTAAACACGAGTGGAGAGAAGAGTGAAACACTTGTGAGGTACACAAAACAGAATCACACACTCACAATGAGGAAGAAAGACAGAAACCCCATATCCCATTCCCTATCCCTAAACATGGTTCTTGATACTTCGACTCTCGAATCTGTTTATGATTGGAACCTAACTCTTAGGGACCTAACATTTACAGATTGGATTAGAATACTTCGGGACCTTTGGGAGCTAACAATTGGTAATAATTGGTGATCTCACATTTGGGAGGTATAAGGAGTTGGGAAGATTGGTGAACATGATGATCAACAGTGAAGTCGTTCTTGTAGCATTTAACGGGACATGGTTGATCAGACTCTAACTTGTTCTTTCTTTTCCAACCAAGTAAAATATGAGCACTCCTTCAGAAAATGGCATACATTCCTTCTCTAAGGGGGAGATAAAAGCTTAAGTAATAGTTTGAAGGATTCCTCAACTAAGGGGGAGAAATAGCAGGGAGGAGGAAAAAGGTAAAGCACATGTACATCACATAACATAAAAAGAAGTGGTTTGGTTCATCACTATTCTTCATAAGGGGAGAAGTTGTTTTCCAAAAGGGGAGTACCATTAGTTCTTACCTGCGGATCCTATTGTACGGGAGATGTGGTAAACGAAGGTGATATCCTTTAAGCAGTTGATTATCATAGGGGAAGAAGCAAGATAGATATGCGCTTCTCAACAGGAAATGTGGTTGTACAAAAGAAGCTGCTGATGATTACTTCAAGACTGAGAAGTATTATCTGGCAGAGATTTGAAGAACCAAGGAAATGAAGATGAAACTACATGAAGATCAGTTCAGTGATAGAGGAACAAACATCTTCCATTTCAGTTACTCAAGAAATCTGGAAATGCAGTATTTGATCTAGAAAACCAGTAGCATTATTTACAAGTCCTGGTACATTACTTTTTCTAGTTGTTAGTTGAGTTATCCTCTCTATTTAATTTGTTTGTTAAGTTTAACAATCAAATAGGGGGAGATTGTTGGTGATACTGCGTAGCTGTATGAACAGTTACGTGATAACTTAACACGATAACAACACTAGAATAGGACAGGTTAATAATACTACGTATACACAAGAAATTGGGAAGAATGAAGACAAGGAAAATACTAAGAATCAGAAGATTAGAAGAAAGCCTGAAGTCTATCTATAGGTCACTGAAAGAAGTTCATTAATATGATCATGCCTCAGTGAAGAACAAAGGTTAAAAACTTTCAGGGTTTCAGAAATGTTGAAGATTCAGTATACAAGTGCTACCGGAAGATTTCAGTGTATTGGCATTGATTGAAGATGGACAGTGTTCGAAGCATTGGAATCTTAAGAATTGAAGATAGGGTATAGACAAAGGTTAATGAAGACGTTGTTTAGAGTACCAGAAAGGATTTCAGTGAAAGTACAGTTGTTTATTGACAATCAATGTCTGAAGCAATAAAGTTGAGGCAAGCTTAATAATGTAATCAAGGTTATAATACGAAGACCTGAATCGGGGTTAGTCATCTGTGAACCAGACCAGTTGCACCAAGCGTTAACAGCTCGTGAAAGGAATCTGGGTATTATTTATAGAAGGATTGTTGAGTTGAGGAACGTACTTGGATTGAACGTTTATCTGTTAAAGTACGAGAAGAGGTGTGCGGGTATACAGCTAAGCAGCTCAGGGGATTGGCGAAGCTCAAAGTTTAATTGTTAAATTAAATAAATTTATTTAATGAAATTTAATATAATTTATTTAATAAACTTAAATCATTTATTTTATAAACTTTAAATAAGTTTATTTTATAAATCTAAATTAGTTTATTTATAATTTATATTTAAGTTTATTTTATAAATTAATTTAGTTACAATTTAAACTTAAATAAAAAGAAAAGAAAAAAAAAGAGAGAAAAGAAAAAGAAAAGTAAAAGAAAAAGAAAATAGAAAACAAAACAAAAAAGAGAAAAGAAAAACAAAACAAAACAAAACAAAACAAAAAAAAGGAAAAGGAAAAAGAAAAAGAAAAAAATAAGAAATAAGAAATAAAACTAATCGTGTATATTTTGGTCAGGTTGCTTAAGTTGAACAAAACATTTTGTTTTGTTTTTTTTGTTAAGTACATGAACATGTACTTGGAGTAAACCTGTCGCCACAGGAAACAACAAGCATCCCCTTGTCGCCACACATGCTGTCGCCACAAAATTATATCTCCTTGTCGCCACAGAAAAGCTGGTCGCCAAAGGATTCTCAGCCACACATTTTATTGTATTAAGTCTACACAATTGAAGCAGAAGACAATGAGCCATTCATTCTGAATTATTTTCTGTTCATCTTCTCTCTCAAGAGAATAGTGAAAATGGCAACATTAATTTACAGAGAAGCTCAAGCTATTTGTATATCCGTTTAACTTCTCACCGGAGCAATGTTATAATGCCCGATTTAACTCTTGTATATTCTTAGGGGCATTATAATCGTTACCCGGTAATTAAATCCTAGTACAAACAAAAGCTAGATTATTATATAGGATTTGATTTATAAATCTTTGTAGTAGCTAGGAACTTTGTTGTTCTTAGATTGTAACCGGTTAATTTATTTACCAGAGTGTAGCAACAACCCTCGAGGATTTATATGCGAATATATATATATCCCCAAATATCGTGTGTTCCTCGTTTTATCGTTTCAAACACTATTCCTCTCAAGAACACGGAACCACTAACCGAGCACTAAATATTATATCCGCTAAAGATTCGAAAGAATTTTTAATTTAGGGATTATCGTATTCAACCCCCCCCCCCTTTTACGATAATTCGGGACCTAACATGACTATTATATCATTATCACTGTGATAATTATTTATGACACAACAAACATGTAGAATCTCACATTGGGTCTATGAAGCATCATGTATATTTACATTTGCATGTGTTTTTGTTAGGTCACACAACAATATAGAAGGGGGTTGAATACAGTGTAGAATACAATCAAATCGATTTAAAACACAAGCAACAAAAAATAGATGTATTCGATATAATAAACTCTGTTACAATGGAACTGTTCTCTCTCAGTGATGAACAAATATCACGAGTGCTGCTAGGTTACAATGTATGATCTTCTCGATGATCGTAACACATATAGTGTAAACCTATGTCTGTGTTTATATAGACACACAGTTATAAGATAACTTCTAATTGATATGGAATATAATTCTGTCTCCTAAAATATATCAATCAGATATCTTATATAATTCTTCTAGTCCTCTAACTTTTTCCATGCATATCTTCTTCTTGTATTAGTCTCGATCTTCTTTCCTGTAAATCAGCTTCTTTCCTTAACTGTTTGTCCTCCAGTACTTAAGTTCTGATATCCATCTTCTGATATTATCTTCTGATAATATAAGTCCTGATATCCTTAAGTCCTGACTTCCAGTAAGTCCTGATTCCAGTAAGAACTGATATTTCCTGTTAGTTAAGATCTGAAAACTAAACATGAAACATATTAGACATGAAATCTCAAATATATCTAACAATCTCCCCCAACTTGTAAATTATGCAAGAATGTACAAGTTAATAGATTTGATGATGTCAAAAACATTTAAGTTCAAATACAATAAGAGTTTAATAAGACTATTAATTACAACTTACAAAACATCCAGCTTTAACAACATCATTGAATTAATCTGAATCCATAATGATTCTTAACAAAATCATTTATCAAATTATCTTCAATTTTCTTCAGAACTTCAGCTAACTGTGCTTTGACCTACATCAATTCTTCTTCTTTACTATCACGTTGTTCTGAGAGCTTGAATAGATGTTCTTTCAAGTCCATTACCAAGTCTGATAACCTTAGGATATGAAGAGTTTTCATTATAACATAAGCATCTTCCTTTCAGAATAACTTCCACCTTAGCAGAATTCTTCAGCATAGGAATTTCTCTTCCATCACCTTCAGTAATCATTGGACTATAATAAGAAGTCTTTGTACCAGAAAATCTGAATAGATCTCTTATAGCCTTCAAAATGTATTCAGACCATCTTCTTGTAACATTAGATTTTACTTTCAGAAGATAGTGAATATGTTGAAGTTCTCTGATAGACTTCTATAGTACATCAGAATCAGCTAATCTATGAGTCCTTCCATCATTGAGAAATAAGATCAATTTCTCTTTTAGATTCTCCTTATGATGAGAATCTATCACAACTTGAGCAGACAACACCTTGTCAAGGTGCCTTTGTTTGATTTGTTCATATGGTTTGTCTGTCAATATGAAAGGATGTCTTAGAGTAACCTCTACTCCTGTTTGAATCTTCTCTTCGTCAGAATCTAATCCAGCTCTATCTCTAGGTTGCTTGGCTCTCAACCCAAATGTAGCGAGTTGATTAATCATGATATTGGATTTTTGTTCAACTGGAGTAGCTTTTTTCTATAACAGCTTCTTCTTATCAGCAATTGTCATTTTATCCAAATCAACTTGAGAATTATCAGTAGTTGATGTCTTGATAGCTTGATCAGAATTTGCTGTTTCTTCTATACCTTCATGTCCTTTATTCTGAACAACAACTTGAGCAGTGTCAGAGGTTGTTTTAGAATCTTCATTTATCTTTCTTCTTTTCAGAATTTGAACAGTTTCATCTTCAACAAGATTATCATCAGTTACTTGAACCATTTTACATCCTGGTTTCATCAGATCTTGAGAAGTTTTCAAGTCCAATGTCTTGGTTGGTTCATAAACTTTTCCTTTCCCTTTGTCTTTGGGATCACTCTTAGTCTGTGATCTAGTCTTGAACTTTGAAGTTTCAGAATTTAACTTTTTCTGATCACAATGCCTTTTTCCTTAGGCCTTGGAGGTTTCTTTGCATCAGAAGCTTTAGACTTAGGATTTGTCTTCTCAGCAGCAAATCTAGCTTCTTCCTCCTTGAGAGTTTCTAAATCCATTCCTGGATTGTGTTCCAGAAATAATCTTCTTGCTATCTCCTCATCAAGTGTCTGGATTTTAGGATCTTTGTAATAAACAGTAGTCTGCTTCTCCTTTAACTTCAGAGTTTGCAAAAACCTTTGAGAGTCTTCAGATCCTGACTAAATCAGAACATAAGAACTTGACATCAGAATTTGCTTATCACCACTTGACTTCGGTCTTTGAGCATTCACAGCATCGGAACTTGACTTGTTCTGAATAGAAGATTTTCCTTGAACTTTTTTTTGACCTCTGCTCTTTTCAGAGTTTCCCTGGTCATCACCTTTATCATCCTTTTTCTTCAGTTCTTGAGTAGGTGAGCATTTGGACTTAACTACCTTCTCCCCTTTTTTGGCATCATCAGGAAGTAAGAGAGAAATAAGAAGTTCAACTGAAGATTGGATTTCATCCAATTGATCTTTCTGAGAAGCTTGATTAGCCAGGACCTCGGCAATTTGGGCATGTTGCTTCTCTTGAGTTTTCTCAATGGCTGCAACTTTTTCAGAAATAGGTCTGATATACCTCTTCTTGTCAAGCTTGACCTGTAGATCTAGCTTATTAACATGTTCCCTGTGTGTATCAACCTTTTCATGAGTAGAAGTATGTAGACCTTGAAGATGTTTTGTAGACAGAGCTGTGATCTTGAGTTGTATCTTGAAATCAACATTTGTGAGCAACTCATCATCTTTTGTAATATGCTCTGTCAGAACTTTAGAACATGGAATAAAATCTGATTCATTCCACTTCTTGGTCCACTTAACACCTTTGTGAGTATCCTCCCAAGGAATAGGTGCTTCATTTTCAACAAATTTTTTCACCAATTCTTCCTTGCCCAGAATAGGTACTGGAGTCTCAACAGAAACACTGTCATCAGAACTTGAGGAAGACTCATTTTGTTCTGATAGCTCAACAGTGTGTGAAGCAACTGGAGATTCAGGAATAACATCATCTAAATTCTAATCAGTAGAATTTATCTCCAGAGCTGGTGTCTTTGATGTAGATGGAGCTTCCAGATAAAGAACTTCAGGTATATTTAAATGATGAATATCTATTTCAGAATTATCAGTTTGTTCTTTAGCATCATCTGTAGCTTTAATAGGAGAGACGGGAGGGGTAACAACTGTGTCATTAGAAGTTTGTTTGGATTGAGCTGGAAGGGCTTCAATGATAATTGGTTCTTGTGAGATCAGAGATTCCTGATCCCCTTCCTCAGCTTCTACAGTCTCTTCTGATATAGCCTTAGCCAAATACCTCCTAGCCTTCATTTTCTTCAATCTCCTTGCCAATGAAGGAGTTGCTTCAGCAACATCAGAATTTACAGATTTCCTTTTCAAAGTATCAGAACTTTGAGCTGCTTTCTCTTTCTGAGAAGTAATATTCTCAGCTTCAAGTGTCACAGATTCAGATGCATGAACCCGTGCTTCAATTATTTCCTCTTCACTCTCAGACTCATCTCTGAGAATCATCTTTCTTCTCTTTTGTGGAGGTTGAGGAACAGACTTTGTCCTCTTAGAAGGTTTAGAAGATGAAGGTCTGGTTGTTTGTGGTGATGGTTGAGAAGTCTGAGGTGTTTGTGCAGAGGTGGTAGGTGCTGATGGTTGAGGTTCTGAAGGTTGGACATCAGGATATAGAGCAGTGTATTTAACTGGATCATAGGTTATTAAGGCTTGTTTGACAGATAAAGGAACTCGGAGGGGTCTTAACACAGCCTTCTTATTATCAGTAGATAATAAGTCATTAAAATCTCTTTTAGCTAGTTTGAATGATGGAATTAATTCACTAGCTGATTGGGGTTTGTCATCACAACAAAAACTATAAATAAGCTGACAGAATCTAGCAGAATAAACAGTATTTCTGTCTTCTGTCATCCTATCCCCAATGAAACCTAAGACAACACTTGCATAATCAAAATCAGTTTGATTAATGAGAGCATACCCGATTTGTTGACTGAATATGGGGATTGCATCAAAGTTAGAACATTTGTTTGCAAAAGCCTTGGTGATGCAGTCAAAGAAGAAACTCCATTCCCTCCTTATGTAAGGTCTCTTCAATTGACCCAGCTTTGCCAATGTCTTTTCATACCCCAGACTGGCCATCATATTTTGAAGAATAGGCTCCTCAACAGTTGTATAGGCTTTATTTTCAGGCAACTGCATTGCTTGGCATACTGTAGCCAAAGTTACGACATGCTCATCCTCCCATGTTGTAAAGATTATACTTATGGTCCCTTGAACACCACCATCATCATATACTCCACTTCGCTATAACTCCAGCACTTGAGTTCCAGAGACTGCATCAGGTTGGGTCAGAGCGTACCAAATATCAGAATTAGCGAGAAAATCCTGAATGAAGTGAAGTTTTGATGGAACTTCGGCCTTGCTAAGAATGGCGGAGTAGTTGTTAGGAATAAACTTAGCTCCATTGAAAAGTACATCTTTTGGTGCCATCTCTGTAAGAAAATAAGTGAGAAAGAGAGTGTTTGCAAAGTGTTTGTTAAAAGTCCTGAAAGAAAAACGCTTCAGAGAATATTAGAGCGAGAGAGAAAGTAAAAGAGATTAAGAATAGAAAAGTAAGTAAAAGATTAGAAAATCTTTTAACTCCCATATATATACTCTCTCCACTCAACAGTTATATTTTTGAAGTATGGGATACACTTTACACCTGGAACCGTGTGAACAGTCAATAAACGGTTAGAGCAGGAGTTAATGGGCACATAAAATAATTAACAATTATTGTGCACATGCAGTTTTTCAAGGCATACACGTTAACCACTAACCCATAATGATTATGACTGTTTTTATCTAACCCAAATTTATTCTGATTTAAATATGACTGTTTCATATTTTACCACAAATAAGTCAAGTAAAGAAAAATGCCACGTAAGCATCAAAGATTCCATCAGGATTTAATATCAGAACTTAACTTATATCAGATTTTAACAGTCATCAGAACATGGCCTCTGTACTCAAAAAGTGAATATCTTGTCTGTAATTCCTCATACAAATACTGACTTGTTTTCTTCAGAATTTAATCATCAGAACTTCCATCAGAACTTGTCCTGAGAATTTATGCAAATGACACTTAACTGTTTGTCAACAATAACTTAATCACCATAGTAATTTTCATCATTCATATGGAGTGAAAGTGTGTATGCATTCAGCAAAATATCAGATAAAGATTAAAGTCTGATAAACTTCAGTACATCTTAGAAATAAGGCATAACTAAGAAAAGTGCTTAAAATCTGTCATCAGTCATGATGTCTACTATAGAACAAATTTATGCAAGAGTCCACCTCAACTGTTTGTGCTCATTTTATGCATCTTTTGAAATTCCTTTTTACAGTGGCTTCTCAGTGTAAGTGAGTCACGACTGCTTATCAGAATTTATGTTGTTATCAGAGTATTTCTCCAGTAATCATAGAGTGTGAAAAGTCACCAAGAAAAATTTTGCTTTTCTAATACATATTACTTAATACCAGTAATGCACTTGGGTCTTCCCTTCCACATTTTTACTCTAGATCTCAAAGGAGTACCTGACTTTTATTCTTTTCTTTTCTTTTATTTTCTTTTGATAAGTGAGGCTTATCAGCACTTAGTTCATTCTTAAGATTTACTGACATCAGAACTTGACAGATAAGAAACAAGAATCTAGTTTGTGACTTAGTAATAAGATACACAAAGTAAACTTGACTAAGCTCAATATCAGAATCTGCTTGTATTAATGAGTTTCCACATAAACAACTAATTCAAACATGGGATTTCTAGTATGTTAAAGACTACTAGGTCAGCATCTAGCACAGTTATCCTCATTGGATTGAATAGTCACAGAACATTCAAAACACTTATCAGAGTATATAAATCCACATCAGATAACAATCAAAATGAATAAATTTTTAAATTAAGCACATATTACATATAGATAATACAATCTGTAAACAATGATTATAAAGTCTGATGCATGAGAACAAAAACTAAGCAGATTTAGAGAAAGAACCTGAAACCATTCCAAGTTCATTTACCAATCTTATAAAAGCAGCTTCACATAGTGGTTTTATGAAGATATCTGCTAGCTGTTGATCTGTTGGAACAAAATGCAATTCCACTGTACCTTCATCCACATGTTCCCTTATGAAATGGTACCTAATGCTGATGTGCTTTGTCATTGAGTGTTGAACTGGATTACCTGTCATAGCAATAACACTTTGATTATCACAGTAAATAGGGATTTTAGAAAATTCTAACCCATAATCCAGTAACTGATTCTTCATCCAAAGAATCTGTGCACAACAGCTTCCTGCAGCAATATATTCTGCTTCTGCAGTTGATGTGGAAATTGACTTTTATTTCTTGCTAAACCAAGAAACCAATCTGCCTCCAAGAAATTGGCAGCTTCCACTGGTGCTTTTCCAGTCTATTTTGCATCCTGCAAAATCTACATCTCTATAGCTAGTAATATCTACTGATTTACCAGTATCCTTATATAACTTGGTTGTAGTGGCCATGGGAGTAGATGCAGTTGAACAATCTTGCATTCCAAATTTCTTCAGTAAATTTCTGGTATACTTGGATTGACAGATAAAAGTGCCTTCTTCAGTTTGCTTGACTTGAAGGCCCAGAAAATAGCTGAGTTCTCCCATCATACTCATTTGATATCTTAATTGCATTAACTTTGCAAACTTTTCACACAGTTTGGAATTAGTAGAACCAAATATGATATCATCAACATATATATGTACCAAAAGTAAGTCCTTTCCATGGTTGAGGTAGAATAAAGTCTTGTCAATTGTGCCTCTGTGAAATCCACTTTCCAGAAGGAATTGAGCTAAAGTCTCATACCATGCTCTTGGAGCTTGCTTAAGGCCATAAAGTGATTTGTCAAGCCTGTAGACATGATTGGGAAATTTAGGATCTACAAAGCCTGGAGGTTGTTGAACATATACCTCTTCTTCCAATTCTCCATTGAGAAAAGCACTTTTCACATCCATTTGAAAGACTTTAAACTTCTTGTGAGCAGCATAAGCCAAAAAGATCCTTATGGCTTCTAATCTAGCAACTGGTGCAAATATTTCATCTTAATCAATACCCTCCTGTTGAGAGTAGCCTTTAGCAACCAGTCTTGCTTTATTCCTTGTAATTATGCCATCACTGTCAGTTTTGTTTCTGAAGACCCATTTTGTACCAACAACGGATCTGTTCTTTGGTCATGGCACTAGGGTCCAGACTTCATTTCTTTCAAATTCATTTAACTCTTCCTGCATTTCTTGCATCCAATCAGCATCTTGAAGAGCTTCTTCCATTTTCTTTGGTTCATTCTGAGATAGAAAAGAATGATAGAAACATTCATTTGAAGTTTCAGTTCTAGTTCTGACACCTGCTTCAGGATCTCCAATGATTAGATCAGGTGTGTGTGCTTTAATCCACTTACTTGCAGATGGAAGTTGATCTCTAGAACTGGATCCTCCCCCATGATCCATGCTGTCTCCATCAGCATTTTCTGATGCTCCCCCTGTAGTTATGCTCTCTGAGACTTCAGAATTTGAGTTTGATTTTTCAGGAGTTGAAGAATCAGAGCTTCCAAAATTATCAGAATTTGGCTCATCAGAACTAGATGAATCAGAACTTGAAGAGCCAGTGACAGGTTCTGATGTTTCTCGAGAGTCTTGGGATGTGGTAGGATCTTCAGCTTGCTCCCCCTGGACAGGTGCATTTTCCTTTGGAGTTGTTACCATAGTTTTAATGACATCGAAACTTAATCCATCAGAACTTACATGATCAGGATTTAAGTCATCAGAATATCCAGAATCAGAATTTAAATCTTCATTCTTAAATCTCAGCTGATCATGATCATTGAAATCTTCAAGTCCAGTAATCTTCTTATCATCAAAAGAGACATTGATAGATTTCATGACAACTCTTGTTCTTAAATTGTAGACTCTGAAGGCTTTTGTGGAAAGTGGATATCCAACAAAAATTCCTTCATCAGCTTTTAGATCAAATTTTGACAGCTGTTCAGGATGAGTCTTAAGAACAAAACACTTACAACCAAATACATGGAAGTATTTCAGATTTGGCTTCTTTTTCTTTACCATCTCATATGGTGTTTTTTCATGCTTGTTTATTAGTGTAGCATTTTGTGTAAAACAAGCAGTCTGCACAGTTTCAGCCCAAAAATAGGTTGGTAGCTTTGCTTCATCAAGCATTGTTCATGCAGTTTCAATGAAAGTCCTTTTCTTTCTTTCTACAACTCCATTTTGTTGTGGAGTTCCAGGTGCAGGAAATTCCTGTTTGATTCCATGATCTTTGCAGAACTCTTCCATGATTGAATTCTTGAACTCAGTGCCATTATCACTCCTTATGATTTTAACAGAATCTTTGATCAATTTATCCAACTGTTTGACATGATCAGTTAGAGTAGATATTGTTTCAGTCTTCTTGTGCAGGAAATACACCCATGTGTATCTTGTGAACTCATCCACTATAACCATAGCATATTTCTTCTTTGCAATAGACATGACATTGACTGGACCAAATAGATCAACATGCAGTAGGTGATAAGGCTCAAAAATTGATGACTCGGTTTTGCTCTTGAAAGAAGATTTTCTTTGTTTTGCCTTCTGACATGAATCACAAAGCCCATCAGGAGCAAATACTGTTTTTGGCAGTCCTCTCACAAGATCTTTCTTTACAAGCTCATTCATATTGTTGAAATTTAAATGAGAGAGTTTCTTGTGCCACTTCCAGCTTTCTTTAATTGATGCTCTACTCAACAGACAGATTGCAGAACCATCAGTACTTGTTGAAAGTTTGGCTTCATAATTGTTACCATGCCTGTATAATTACTTATAACTTCACAGTGTTCTTCAAAGAAATCCACATGATAACCTCTGTCACAGATTTGACTTATCCTCAACATATTGTATTTAAGTCCTGAGACTAGAGCTACTGTTTCAATGATGACATTCCCCAGATTGATCTTGCCATATCCCAGAGTTTTTCCAATGTTGCCATCTCCATAAGAAACTCCTGGGCCAGCTTTCTCCACAAAGTCTGATAGCAGGGCTTTATTTCCAGTCATATGTCCTGAACATCCACTATCCATAACTAGATGTTCTTTCTGTTGCCCTGCAATCACAAAGACCACTAATGGTTAGTTTTAAGGACCCAGACTTGCTTGGATCCTTTGGCCTTTTTAAGTTTGTTAATATTTACAGCGGATTTAACATCAGAGTTTATGCTAACATTTTTCTTATCAGTATTAACAGTATCAGACTTTTCATCATACTATACACTAGAAGGAATTAAAGCAACTTTCTTCAAAGAAGGTTTTATCTGATAATAATCATATTACAAACTATGATATTCCTTACAGGTATAAATGTAATGCCATATACTACCACAATGAAAGTAAGGATTTTGTGGCTTAAACCTAACAGACTGACTCTTAACTTCTGACTTAGAAGGTAAGGAGTTTATATTCTTATTCTTCCTGCAAAACGAAGCCAGATGGTTAGAGTATCCACAGTTATAGCATTTCTTTCTAGGAGCATTAGGAACAGGCATATAATTGTTGCTTTTATTCACACCTTCCTTTTCATTCCTATTTTTCCTAGCTACCTTTACCTTCTTTACAATAGTAATCTCTTTCAGCTTATGTTTAAGCTGCTTCTTTGTCATTAAGCCTATGTTAACTTTAGTTAGTTTATCATGTTCTAATTTGTCAGAAGTTGACTCTGCTATCACTTCTGTCTCAATATCTTTCATCTTTTCAGAATCAGACTTTACAGTTTTGGCTACAAACTTAACAGGATTTACCTTTGGCTTAGTAGTCTATTTAACAATAATTGGATTAACTTGTTCAGTTCCTTTTTCACTTTTCTCATCTCCATAACCTAAGCCCTCTTTCCAGTTTCCACTACTTAGTATATCCTGAGTTGCTCTTCCAGAGTTAGTCAAAGTCCTGATAATCTCTCTCTCTCTCTCTCCTTTTCTAACTTAGTTTTTAGAGATTTATTCATTTTTAGCACTTCATCTCTAACATAAAAGGCATCATCTCTTTCTTTCTGAGTTTGATGGAACATGACTAACTCTTTTCCTAAATAATCATTCCTCTTTTCAAAAGCAAGATTTTCAGAAGTTAATCTCTCACATGTTAAATTTTGATCTCTGTAACTAATAAACATGGTTTTAAGATATAATATCAACTCAGTAATATCATCAGTATGAAAGGCATAAGTTGTTTGAGGTACCTTTAACTCAGCAGCATCAAAACTGCTATCAGCGTTTGCCATCAAGGCATAGTTCTCCTCATCTTCAGAATCTGAAGTGTCTGTCCAGCTTTTCTTCTTTGTGACAAGAGCCTTGCCTTTATCACTCTTTCCTTTCTTGTAGTCAGGAGATATGTGGCCTTTCTCACCACAGTTGTAGGATTTGACATTTGAGTAATCTCCTCTGTCAGACTTTCCTCCTTTGCCTTCAGATTTTATGAAGCCCTTCTTATCAGAACTTCTACCTTTCCTGGAAAACTTTTTTCCCCTTCTGAATTTCCTGTAGGCTATCTTTGTGATACCCTTCACCATAAGAGCACACAATTTCATCATCTCTTCATCAGCATCTACTTCAGGTAAATTTTCAATTTCTGAGTCATCATCATCATCAGAACTTGATGAATCTGAATCAGACTTTATGATGAGAGCCTTTCATTTGCCTTTCTTTGAGGCAGCCACTTTAGGGGATTCCTCCACATCTTTAAGAGCAATTGTCCTTGACTTTCTTCCATGCCTCTTGCTTCTATGATCCATCTCAAGTTCATGAGTCTTGAGCATACCATAAATTTCATCAAGAGTAGTTTTATCAAGAGCATAGTTGTCTCTTATAGTAGTTGACTTCAAATCCCAACTTTCAGGAAGAGCTAATAGGAATTAAAGATCTGAATCTTCAAGATCATATTCCTTGTCCACCAGTGACAGATCATTCAAAAGTTTGACAAATCTGTCATATAAACTAGTTAATAACTCATCATCTTTTTAGTCAAAGTGCTCATACTCTTGAGTGAGTATAGTCCTCCTGTTCTTCTTGATTGCATTAGTTCCCTGACACCTTATTTCCAAAGCATCCCATATCTCCTTTGCAGTCTTGCATTGAATTACCCTGTTTGACATGACATAGTCAATGGCACTGTGCAGCAAATGTCTTACCTTTGCATCCTTGGCAATAGATGAGATATCTTTAGCTGTGTATTCACTTTTCTCCTTTGGTATGGTCTTTGCTAGCTGATCTGCAACCACAACAGAGAGCTTGGTTGGCTTATGTGGTCCTTCATAAATTCTGTCAAGGTATTCTAGATCTGTAGCTTCCAGAAACATAACCATCTTCACTTTCCATATGGGATACTCAGAAGGTCTCAGTATGGGAACCCTGATAGTCTCATATCGACTGTGGGTTTGAATCTTTGGAGTTTCTTCAGATTTGGCGGCCTTGGTTGGATTTTCTGCTTCTTCAGACATGATTGTTTTGGATCTTTACTGTATGTGTGTTAACAGATAGGCTCTGATACCACTTATTAGATCACACAACACTGTAGAAGGGGGTTGAATACAGTGTAGAATACAATCAAATCAATTTAAAACACAAGTAACAGAAAAAAGATGTATTCGATATAATAAACTTTGTTACAATAGAACTGTTCTCTCTCAGTGATGAACAAATATCACGAGAGCTGCTAGGTTACAATGTATGATCTTCTCGATGATCGTAACACATATAGTGTAAACCTATGTCTGTGTTTATATAGACACACAGTTACAAGATAACTTCTAATTGATATGGAATATAATTATGTCTCCTAAAATATATCAATCAGATATCTTATATAATTCTTCTAGTCCTCTAACTCTTTCCATGCATATCTTCTTCTTGTATTAGTCTCGATCTTCTTTCCTGTAAATCAGCTTCTTTCCTTAACTGTTAGTCCTCCAGTACTTAAGTTTTGATATCCATCTTCTGATATTATCTTCTGATAATCTAAGTCCTGATATCCTTAAGTTCTGACTTCCAGTAAGTCCTGATTCCAGTAAGAACTGACATTTTCTATTAGTTAAGATCTGAAAACTAAACATGAAACATATTAGACATGACATCTCAAATATATCTAATAGTTTTCGACTTTAGTATCACTATACCTATGATCAATAAGATATGATCATCAGTCAACAAACACACCGTTCTTGATGCATTATTATTGTCCCTTAATAATAATACTCGACTAGGAATATTAATTAAGTCCAACTTAATTAATAATAAATCATGCAAATTTCCCATTTAATTCAAATCTGAATTTGAAATAAATATTCCTCCAATTTTTTTGTGCGAACCTATAGGTTATTATTACATTGGCACTAATTTAAATATCTCATATTTATTTTATAAACAATGAGCGAGATCTATTAATACATTATCGCTACCCAAGTAATAATAATTAAATTAGTGATCGACTAAACCTTACGTGAATAATGTACAATATAATATAATCCCTATAACCAAATATTATAGATTAAACTCGAGGCATGTTATGTGTCATCCTCTTCATGGTTTAATCCAGGTTTTCCTGATCAATGAGTAGAGTATCATTTCAAATCAACATTTGAGCACAGCGCCACGCATGTCATAGTCTAGCTCACATAAGAGGCCAATAATATCTCTCTAAAATTAGGAGGGTTAAATTCTTTCTATATCATTCATATTTCTCACATGATTCCTCATATACTCGAAGTCCACTTTTATCATTACCCGGTCAAAGGCAACTTTTGATGTAATCAAAGTATATTTGTTACGACCGGTATTTCTAGAACTTATATATATATATAATTGTGTGTTTATAATTGAGATTTAAATTGTGTTGAGTTATAAATGTGGGTGATCTATATGTTAAGTGCCTATAAATTAAGTGTTTAATGTATTAGTTTATACAAAATTTTTGAAATGGAAAATCTTACTATTTAGTATTTTTAAATGATAATCAAAAGTATTTCATTCTATAGGAAAAATAGATTTTTAAAAATCTTCTAACAATTTTTTTTTTAAATCCTATATCATTAAATTTCTAAAATCACAAGCTATTTTATGATATATATTTTGTGATTTATGGAAGTGTATTTATAATTATAAAAATTGTTTTATATAGAATAGTTAATTTTTAATTTGCAATTACCTTAGTTGCCCATGCATGCATTTTACACCCAACACAAGATAAGGGCAAACTTGGAAATTCCAACCCCACTAACTACTACTTCACTAGCCAAAGTTACTTCTTTATCCTTGCATGCAAATTGACACAAGCTTGCTAAAGGGTTACTTTTGTCAATTGTCAATTCCGCTCACATTTTAGTCAAATCAAAACCAAAAACCAAAGACAAGTTGTCATAATTTTCACCACCACATCACACTCACTCTCCCTCATTTTATTCCGTCTCCCTTTCTCGGCCCTCTCTCGGCCGAAGCCCCCACCCCCCATTCTCCTTCATTTTTCATTCAAACATCCACCCTCCATTAAATAATCTCACTTCCCATATATTATTCATTTATAATTCAAAGAGTTTATGATGAAAAATCTATATTTTAATCTTGCATGGTAGTGTTTTATTGAACTCGAAGTGAACACCCTTGATTCTTGTGAATGGCGTTTGTAATTTAAAAGTGAATATAAAATTAGGTGCGTATAGGCCTAAGTGCCATCCGTGTTTAATTTCGAGTTGTAAATAGGTTAAGATGGTAAGAATATATTATAATGAGGATTATTATTATGTAGGATCTTGAGACGAGGAAAAACTTGCAATAAAGGTCGAGTGAAGCCCCAGTTGCTCCTACCAGTCAGACCAGACCAGCCTTTCTCAAGGCAAGTGATTCAACTTGACCTTCGTACTTACTATAAACAGTTTATATATATTGATGCAATTATCCTGAGTCATTTTGATATATTTAAATCAAGCGTATCTTTTGTTTATCTTTGAGTTATATAGAGATGCCATGAACCCTCGAGTACGTATTGCAAGTAGTTCAAAAGTCTTTCATGATAGTTTAATGCCATGATAAAATGGAGAGTTGATATATTACTTGATTGATCCTCTTGATTAACATGTTGATGATTCCTAAGTATTGATATCTCATCCTGATACTTGAATCCCTATAGAACCTTACCTTAAACCCTGTAAGTCAGAAACTTATCAACGTGAACCCTCATTGATTGATACCCCTCTTTCTTATCCTAAAGTTTGACAACTCTGATACATCCTGAGCTAAAGAATCATTTCTTCATACTCTAACACCCATAATATTCATGAAGCTTATCTTCTTAATGATCCAACACCTGTACCTTGACGAGAAACCATTGCTTTAAGCCCAGTTTGGCATTACCCCTTTATATTATCCATTAGTCTCACTAAATGTTCCTGTCCAAGTTCTGACATATGAAAACCTTTTGGTTACCCTAATAGAGTAAAAATTTGTAAATCATGGCCCTGAGCTTTAATACCATATTTCCCATGTTTCGAGTTGATCTATAATCCCTTAATAAAAATGTTTACTGTTAAAAGAGATTTTGGTATAATTCGGCATCAGTTTTTGAAATAAATAAAATATGGGTTTTTAGTCCCAAAGGGGGATAAATGTTTTCTTTGAATAGTGGATCTGGACTGAGACGCGAGTCCTTTCCACACTTATATTAGGCTTAAAAGTTGCCTAGGGATTCCCGTTAATATTTTTAGAACCCAGCGAGGTTCGGGATTACTTCGCGGCTGATCACCGGCTGTAATCCGTAGCGTCATAAAATGATTTTGATTAAGACATGATTTTAAGATTGTTTTGATACAAGTAAAATGATGCCATCCCACATAATTTTATCTCTCGATATCATTGGTTATGTCTTTCCATTGTCATTCTTAAAGGTATATCTCGATTTATGTTTTGTGTCGTACTGTTAGCACTTGTTGAGCATTTGGCTCACTCCTTGCTTTACCCTGATATTACAGCTAGCAGCTATGGTTAGATTCAAGCAGACTGCCCGTAAGACCTGTGATGCTGATGCTTATGTTCGAGCCCAGGTAGAATAAGTAATAATAGATTGTGTGAGGACTCAGTATTTATATTCAGATGTAATAGTTGGTAGTGTCGGGCTGTTCCAAACCCTAAACTGTAAGATCTTGGAGTTGGTTGTGTATTCTTCTTTTAAAATGTTGTAATATTTATATTTAATTTGCTGTTTAAGTTGGGGGCGTGACAGAAATTATGGAGGAAAGCCTAAGAAGCAGATGACTGCGAGGCTTGAGACTTTGATTTAGTACGTTAACACTAAGCTTGATGAGATGCCACCGCACCGAGACCGTACCATCCAGTATACTATCCAGATGATTGCAGACGAGTTCCAGTGTATTGTGAAGACGCTTTTCACCATGAGATATATCATCATGGGGTTGAGAATGGCTAGACATGAGTGTGTCACACTTGTGCAAACGTTGTTTTTACCCTAATCCATTCGGCCATGACTTGTTAGGAGCCGAATGGATGGTGTTCTTGTTGCTTTGTTTGATTTTTGTGTGTTTTTATGTGATAATAGCTTGGATTTGGAAATAAAAACTTGATGAAACTCTTTGAATGCTAAGTGATCATATTAGTTATGGTTAATGCTAGGCTTGCATGTTGATTCTATGATGAAATTTATATGGAAACCATATTGTTTTTGGCTTGTAAATTCGAAAGCATGCAAGTATAGGTTCAACTCATAATTTTCGAAAGTTCTTGATCATTTGGATTGATTTTTGTTAATAAACTCTAATTTCAGTTGAGTTAAGATATTAATTACGATTTGTGCTCCTTGTTATATGATTTTGATTCGTATATATATATAGAGAGGATTTGAGTTATTCTCAAAATTGTGATGACTTGTAATTAGTGAATCATTTTGACTCTTGTTTTGCTATATTGCACTCTAGGTAAGGATGATCTCCACTAAGCCAATATTGTGTGTGGAGTGTTAGTTCAGTAGGTTTCCTTGGTTGAGGTTTAGTTTGGGTTTTGGTAGATGTTTGGTTTGGTTTGTCAAGTGGGAAACATGGTGGAAAGGGGTACATTAGATTCTACAGATTTTCAGTTTGGTATCATGAGGTTTAGGGTGAGATATGACCTTGTCATTGTAATGCACTTTTAGGCCCAAGTCACCAGAAGCTAGTACTAGGGGTATAATTCAAATTTTAGATGTTTGTTAGAGGTTTGTAGGTTGTTTGGTTAGGTACACGAGTGAAAACACTAAATCTGTCCAGCAGGGGACAGTTTTACTGCAACCTAGAAATGAGGAGTTTTGTCCATGTCATGAGTAGGCCCTCACTAGGCCTTGGTTGGACCTAGTTAGGGGGAGTGTCAGAGGTGTTTTTCCAGCCATAGTTCATAGGAATTGAGTTAGAATCATGTGTCACAAGTTAGTGCAAAATAGGACACTTTTCTGTCTAGAAAACAGGGGAACCATGGAGTTTAAGCTTAGGCCTAGGGAGGCCCAAGCTAGGCCTTTGAGTCACACCAAGTTTGGGAGTTACCTTATTATCCGAAGAGTCTATTGTAGAAGTTTGGGAGGTAAATTTGAGGTGTAAGGGTGTCAACTGTACTAAAAAAACCATTGTTGTCATCCTGAAATCACTATAATGAGCACATTCACTTAACATTTAATTTTAGAGCACTTATGAGTGAGGCCTAGGTTGACCATCATAGTTGTAAGATAGTATAAGGTCAGTAGAGTGTAGGTCCTAGGTCAGGGTGAATAGGAACTTGTTGGTTTAGAAAATGCACTTCGAGTTATGAGGTCAATATTAGGAGTTTTGACTAGTTTAACATAACTTAAGATTTAAGTAAGTGGAGTGAGATCATCCAAGCTTAGTGATACAATATAGTGCATTGATATATCATTATGTACTTAAATGTGTTATGTGATCATATGTGGCTATGTGAACTATTATGCTTATAAGGTAATTGTAAGCATGTATGTGTATATAGGCCTAAGTGCCAATGTGCTTAATTTCGGTTTATAATTAGGTTGAGTTGGTGAGAATATATTATAATGAGGTTATTATTATTTTGTGTAGGATCACGAGACGAGGGTAATCTTTCCATTAAAGTCGAGTAAAGCTCTCAGTTGCTCCTACCTGCCAGTCAAGTCAAGCCTTTCTCAAGGAAAATGTTTCAACCTACCTTTTTGTTTACACTGCAAGTGTGTGTTAACCTAGCTTTTATATATAATGCGAGTATTCTAATTTACCTTGATATACATGTATACCTAATCCAAGTGTTCAATCTATCTTTCATATTATATGCAAGTTCCATGAACCCTCAAGTATCTATTGCAAGTAGTTTAACTTTACTTGAAGATTTCTATGCAAGTAATTCCAAAGTCATACCATGCTAGTATACCAAAGTAATTGTGATGCTGAACCCTGTATAGGTTATACTCAGTAACCTTATCTTGACACCTAAAAGTCAGTTATTCCTTAAATTTGTTCATGATTGCTTGACAACTCTATTCTTACCCCTAAACCATGATACCCTGTTATACTTTGAACTGATGCTTACCTTCTTTATATTTTAATACCTATGCCTTATATGGAACCACTAAATTAAACCTAGTTTGACTTAGTTCCTTTATACTATTCAATAACCCTGTTAAACCTCATTACCAAATCCCTTGTGAATAGAAACTTTGCAATTCTATTTGATAAGGTATCAGTCTAATTGATCATGGCCTTAAAGTTGATTAAACCTATCCCATGTACTTCGAAGTTGATCTAGAACCCTTAATAAAGATGTTCACTGTTTAAGAATTTAATCGTCGCTTGGCATCAGTTTTTAAAATGAAAAGTTAAAAGTGGATTTTCAGTCCCAAAGGGGGATGGATGTTTTCTTTAAATAGTGGACCTGGACTGAGATGCAAGTCCTTCCGCTACTAAATTATATGCTTAAAGGTTGCCTAGGGATCCCATTAATGTTCTAGAACCCAGCGAGGTTTGGGATTACTTCGCGGCTGATCACCGGCTATAATCCGTGACGCCATAAAATGGTTTTTGAAAAAGAAATGGTTTTAAATTTTTTGTTACAAAGAAATGATGCCATCACCCTGAAAGTTTATCTTTTGTTACTATATTATTGGATCTTTCATTTCCATGGTTATTCTTTCATTCTTGTTTATGAATTATATAACACTTGTTGAGCATTTGGCTCACTACTTGCTTTCACCCTGATATTTCAGCTAGCAGATATTGTTAGATTCAAGCAGACCGCCCGTAAGACTTGTGATGCCGATTCGTATGTTCGAGCTCAGGTAGTACGGTGATCGTTTGTGTGAGGACTCGGTATTGAAATCAGGTTGTAATAGTTAATAGTGTTGGGCCGTTCCAAACCCTAAACTGTAAGATCTTGGATTCGGATGTATTTATTTCCTTTTGATAACTATTGTGATTATTCGTATAGTTTCTTTTGTTAAAAATGGGGTGTGACAGGTTTGGTATCAGAGCTACGGTTTAGAGTCCCTGGACAGCCCAAATAGGTTATAGGATATATACATAGGTTATAGAATATTAGGCGAGAGTGTGAGTATAGGTTATGTGAATCCATCGTTAATAATTCTCTTATATATATATATATATATATATATCTATGCATTGTTTGGCAATAAACGGCGCATTCCTCATCATCCTCTGAACCGTCTGACACAATTGCTTTCTCCGTGTATGCTGAGTTGAGGCGTGAGTTCGACAGGCTTGAGGGCAAGTACGATCGACTGTTAGAGCGATTGAAGAACATGTATCCGGACACCCGAAATTGTTACAACCGGTATTTTCGTGTAATATTATTTGTGGATTTGGTATAATATTAAAGCCGAATGAAATATATTCAATGATTATACGTTTGTGTGAGTGAAAATTTCTGCATTATAAATTTGCTTTATGTAGTACATGATTTTTCAAAGCAAGAGTTTATTTAATTTCTTTATTTTTGATTTATAAGGAATATTCTAAGCCTTGGAAAATTTTTCTTTTAAAAGGTATTTTGTTCACAAATTTTGAAAATGATTTTATAAAGTCTCTAAAAATCCAAGTTATTTTATGGTATAAATTTAATAATTTTTGAACTTGTATTTTATTTTATAAAAATAAATCATTATAAATTTTAGTTGTCATATTTAGCAAATTACAAGAAAGCCCTTGCATGCAAACCACCCTCTCATTCTTTTCAAGGACAAAGAGGACAATTCCAACCCCACTAACTCTTATTTCTCTAGCCAATTTCCTTCTTTACCCTTGCATGCAAAATGCACCAAGTATAAGTGGAGGGATAGACTTGTCAATTCTCCTTTCCACTCAAATTTTGTCAAATCAAATACCATAAAAACAAGCAAATATCATGATCATTCTCATACTCCACCCACACCTCACTCTCTCCTCCCTCCCTTCTCCCTCCTCTCGGCTCTCCCCTCTCACTCTCGGCTAAAAGCCGAAACCCCCTCCCCATTTTTTTTCTTCAATCCTCAACCAAGCTTCCACTCTTTACACAAGTAAATGTTACTTCCCATACCATGATCACTCATATTTCAAAGAGTTTTGAGTAGAAAGTTTAAGTTTAAAGGTTGCATGTAAAGGTTTTAGTGAAACTCAAAATACAATCTTGATTCTTATGGATTTAAGGTTGTTTTTGAGAGGACTACAAGGAATGGATAAGTGCCAAGTCTTGAGAAGGAAACTCTTGATGATTTAATGGCCATTCCCTTCCAATTCATTCGGCCATGACCATATGGGAGCCGAATGAATGGTCCTTGAGATCATTCTTGTTGTTTTGTTCAATTTTTGCATATTTATATGATAATGACTTGAATTTTGTGGTGAAAATTTGATAAAACTCCTTACATGCTAAGTGATCATCTAGTTATATCTTATGCTAGGCTTGCATGTCAATTTTATGATAGAACATATGTAGAAAATGTGTTGTTTTGGATTGAAAAACCCGAAGGCATGCATGCATGTGGATTTCTCTTAGAATGTTGTAAGATTTTGATCATTTGGAAAGATTTTGTTAGTGAGCCTTAATTTCAGTAGGAATAATGTGTTAATATTGATTTATGCTTCTTGTTGCATGGTAATAATTCATGGTTATCTTTTATAAAAATATATATCTTGTTGTTTCAAAAGCATGAAGATTTGTGATTTGTGATTTGTGAAGTGTAGTCTCTTTTGTTTTGCCATAATTGTACCTTAGGTAAGGATGATCTTACAAAGGTTATTTTGAGAATAAGGTAGTTGGTTCAGTAGAATACCATGTATAAGTCTTGGTTTAAGTATTGAGTTGTTGTTAGTTGAGTTTGTCAAGTCAAAACCTTGGAAAATGAGAGTTATAGTTTCTGTAGAAAAATCAGTTTAGCACCCTGAGGTTTAGAGTAAGTTTTGACCATGTCATTGATGTGAACTTTGAGGCCCAAGCTACCAGAAGTTATTATTTGGAGTATATAAAAGGTTTTAGGAGTTGGTTGGAGGTTTGCATGTCATTTGGTTAGGTGCACAAGTAGAATAACAAAATCTGTCCAGCAGGGGACAGTTTTGTTGCAACTTAGAAATAGGGAGATTTGACCATGTCATGGGTAGGCCCTCATTAGGACCTATTGGGCCTTAGTTAGAGGGAGTGTCAGGGAAGTTTTTACAGCCATAGTTCATAGGATATGAGTTAGAACCATGTGTCAAAGGTTAATTCAAGTCAGGGCGTTTTCTGCCCAGAAAAGCAGGGGAACCTTGGACTTTTAGATTAGGCCCAAGAAGGCCCAAGCCAGGCCCTTGAGCCACATAAAGCTTGTGAGATGCCCTTAGGTCAGGAGAGTCTTGTGTAAAAGTTTTAAAGGAAAACTTGTAGTTTAAGAGTGTCTAATGCACTCAAGAAACTATAGTTGTCATTCTGACATTTGCACCAGTGAGCACCTTCACTTATCCCATAGTTTTAGAACACTTAGAAGTGAGCATTAGGTCGACCACCATAGTTGTAAGATAGTAGAAGGTCAGTAGAGCAAAAGACACAATTGAGGGTCAATAGGTTTTGGATAGTTTAGGAAAGGCACATCGAGTTAGGAAGCCAAAATTTGAAGACTTTGTCTAGTTTAGCGACCAAGTGACTTAAGTGGTGAGTCGAGATCATCCAAGCCTAGTATTGCATTATGGTATATATATGGTGTAATTTGGTGTTAATATATGATATGTGATTATGTGGCTATGTGTGTACGTTTGTAATTTAAAAGTGAATATAAAATTAGGTGCGTATAGGCCTAAGTGGCATCCGTCTTTAATTTCGAGTTGTAAATAGGTTAAGATGGTAAGAATATATTATAATGAGGATTATTATTATTATGTAGGATCTCGAGACGAGGAAAAACTTGCCATAAAGGTCGAGTGAAGCTCCAGTTGCTCCTACCAGTCAGACCAGACCAGCCTTTCTCAAGGCAAGTGATTCAACTTGACCTTCGTACTTACTGTAAACAGTTTATATATATCGATGTAATTATCCTGAGTCATTTTGATATATTTAAATCAAGCGTATCTTTTGTTTATCTTTGAGTTATATAGAGATGCCATGAACCCTCGAGTACGTATTGCAAGTAGTTCAAAAGTCTTTCATGATAGTTTAATGCCATGATAAAATGGAGAGTTGATATATTACTTGATTGATCCTCTTGATTAACATGTTGATGATTCCTAAGTATTGATATCTCATCCTGATACTTGAATCCCTATAGAACCTTACCTTGAACCCTGTAAGTTAGAAACTTATCAACGTGAACCCTCATTGATTGATACCCCTCTTTCTTATCCTAAAGTTTGACAACTCTGATACATCCTGAGCTAAATAATCATTTCTTCATACCCTAACACCCATAATATTCATGAAGCTTATCTTCTTGATGATCCAACACCTGTACCTTGACGAGAAACCATTGCTTTAAGCCCAGTTTGGCATTACCCCTTTATATTATCCATTAGTCTCACTAAATGTTCCTGTCCAAGTTCTGACATATGAAAACCTTTTGGTTACCCTAATAGAGTAAAATTTTGTAAATCATGGCCCTGAGGTTTAATACCATATTTCCCATATATCGAGTTGATCTATAATCCCTTAATAAAAATGTTTACTGTTAAAAGAGATTTTGTTATAATTCGGCATCAGTTTTTGAAATAAATAAAATATGGGTTTTTAGTCCCAAAGGGGGATAAATGTTTTCTTTGAATAGTGGATCTGGACTGAGACGCGAGTCATTTCCACACTTATATTAGGCTTAAAAGTTGCCTAGGGATTCCCGTTAATGTTTTTAGAACCCAGCGAGGTTCGGGATTACTTCGCGGCTGATCACGGGCTGTAATCCGTAGCGTCATAAAATGATTTTGATTAAGACATGATTTTAAGATTGTTTTGATACAAGTAAAATGATGCCATCCCACATAGTTTTATCTCTCGATATCATTGGTTATGTCTTTCCATTGTCATTCTTAAAGGTATATCTCGATTTATGTTTTGTGTCATACTGTTAGCACTTGTTGAGCATTTGGCTCACTCCTTGCTTTACCCTGATATTACAACTAGCAGCTATGGTTAGATTCAAGCAGACTGCCCGTAATACCTGTGATGCTGATGCTTATGTTCGAGCCCAGGTAGAATAAGTAATAATAGATTGTGTGAGGACTCGGTATTTATATTCAGATGTAATAGTTGGTAGTGTCGGGCTGTTCCAAACCCTAAACTGTAAGATCTTGGAGTTGGTTGTGTATTCTTCTTTTAAAATGTTGTAATAGTTATATTTAATTTGTTGTTTAAGTTGGGGGCGTGACAGGTTTTGGTATCAGAGCTACGGTTTAGAGTCCCTGGACAGCCCAAATAGGTTATAGGATATGTGTGTAGGTTATAGGTAATATGCGAGAGAGTGGGTTAAGTAAATTATTATTAATACTCCTCTTATTGGTTGTCAGCAAAGGGCGCATTCCTCGTCATCCTCTGGGTCGGACGACACTATTGCTTTCTCCGTGTATGCTGAGTTGAGGCGCGAGTTCGACATGCTTCAGGGCAAGTACGACCGACTGATAGACCGACTGAAGAACGTGTATCCGGACAGCTGAAACTACGAAGGGAAGCCCAAGGAGTAGATGACTGCGAGACTTGAGACCTTGGTTTAGTACGTCAACACTAAGCTTGAGGAGATGCCAGCGCACTGGGACCGTACCAGCCAGTATGTCATTCAGATGGTGGTGGTTGAGCTCCAGAGCATTGTGAAGACGCTTCGAGAGGAAAAGACTACCAAGCCCCGTTCAGATGGAGTGGAGCCTTAGTTCTTTCCATTTACCTTTCATGTTGTTGTACTATCAGACTCTGTGGAATCCCCAGTTATTCTGTTGTTCCTTTAAATAAGCCTGTTATTCCTAGAATCAGACTTTGTCCTAATCCTATGTATTGTGACCTTTAAAATTTCAATAATTATGTTCTATTGTTCCATTTGCTCTCAACTGTTATTTTACGTTTTTATATGCATCATCATATCTGCTTAATTTGGAAACTTGACCCCATATGTAAATAAGAATGCCATGCGATACCCTAGAATAATTTTATCATTCATATCTGTTTTGACATAACTCTTATTTTAGGATTATGCCTCCCAAAAAGAAGAACCCAACAACCACATCCACCACAGACCCAAACATTCTTCGATTACTGGAAACCTTGCAACAACAGACCAATGCAATAGCTCAACAACAACTAACCCTTCAACAACGAATTGAAAACCAAGATAACCGTGAGCCACACCAACCACCTGAACCACCAGTACCACCTACACAAATTTTCACTTTCAAGGCTTTTCAGAATGTGAATCCACCTGCATTTCATGATACCACTGATCCAGTGATAGCTAACACATGGATCAAGGAGATGGAAATGGCTTTTGAGTTGGTACAGTTAGGAGACGATCAGAAGACGCTGTATGCTACATACTTCTTGAAGGGAGAAGTCATCTATTGGTGGAAATCAGTAAAAGCTATGGAAGTCACTCAACAGGTTTCTTGGGAGAGATTTAAGAAGTTATTTCTGGACAAGTATTATCCTAAGTACATGCAGAATCAGATGGAGCTAAAATTTCTTGAGTTGAAGCAAGGGAACATGACTGTATTGGAGTATGAGAAGAAGTTCACTGAGTTGTCAAGGTTTGTGACAAAGTATACCAGCAATGAGGAGGAAAAAGCAAAGAAATTTCAGCAAGGATTGGAGCCTTGGATCAGAGATAGGGTGGCTATGTTTGAGCTTGAAACTTATGCGGGAGTAGTACAGAATGCTGCTCTGATTGAGAATAATGGGATGCAGTCAAGGAAAGAGAGGGATAACAAGAAAAGGAAGGTTCCATTTTATGGAGAAAAGTCTGAAGCAGGAAGTTCACAAGATCAGAGTGTAAAGAGGATTGGTTTCCAGAAGGGTGGAAATTTTCAAAAGAAAGGAAATTTGGGTAAAAGGCAAGAATCGAAAGGGAACAATCAGGCAAGCCAAGGGCAAGTTGGAGAAAACAGGTTCTAGAGGCCAGAATGCAAGCACTGCGGAAGAAGGCACCCCGGAGTGTGTAATAAGCTGAGCATGACATGCTATAGGTGCAATCAGAAGGGACATTTGGCGAATGAGTGCAAGATGCTGAAGCCAGGAGTTACGTGCTACAAGTGTGGGAAGACTGGACACATAGCTAGGGAGTGCAAGGCAACCAGACCAGTCAAAGCTATGATGAATGTGGCAAGTACCAGTGCAAGCGTGCCAGCCGAGGTATTGGCATTACCTCCACCACCCGCACCAACCCCGCAAGCAACAGCAAGGACATTTGATTTAAAGATGAAGGATGCTGTACAGAATTCAGAGGTGATAGCAGGTACACTTTTACTCAATAATGTCAAACCTAAAGTATTGATTGATTCGGGAGCAACAAGATCTTTCATATCAGAATCTTTTGTTGATAAGCTTCAATGTGAGAAAATGATTATGAGTGAGGTAGTAAATGTGGTAATTGCGAACCAAGAGAAGATTCCTGTGAATCAATTTTGTCCAAAGTATGAGATTGATATTTCGGGGTATAAGTTTTCAGCCGACTTGATACTCTTCAAGTTGGGAGAGTTTGATATAATTTTAGGAATGGATTGGTTAGGAGAGAATAGCGCTCAGATTAATTGTAAGACCAATAAAGGGTATTTAAAGACGAAGAGTGGAGAGAAGGTAGTATTTAAGGGGCAGAGGCAAGAACAACTATTTCTTACAATTGTTCAGGCTAAGAAGCTACTTAGAAAAGGTTATGAGTCGTTCCTAGCTTATGTAGTGGATTCGGAAAAAGGCATCCCCAGCATGGAAGATATCCCTGTATTTAATGAGTTCCTGGATATGTTTCCCGATGAACTACCAGGCTTACCACCAGATCGACAAATCGAGTTCGAGATCAACCTTGCTCCAGGCACAGAACCAGTTTCCAAGGCCCCGTATAGGATGGCACCAGCAGAAATGAAAGAGTTGGCGAGCCAGCTACAAGAATTATTGGATAAAAGAGTGATACGACCAAGTATATCGCCATGGGGAGCACCTGTTCTGTTTGTAAAAAAGAAAGATGGGAGTATGCGTCTATGCATAGATTACCGGGAGTTGAATAAGGTGACGATCAAGAACCGCTACCCGCTACCAAGGATAGATGACCTTTTTGATCAGTTGAAGGGAGCAAAATGCTTTTCGAAGATTGATTTGAGATCGGGATACCATCAATTAAAGATCAAAGAAGAAGATGTTTCCAAGACCGCATTCAGGACCAGATATGGGCATTATGAATTCCTAGTAATGCCGTTTGGATTGACCAACGCTCCGGCCGCATTTATGGATCTAATGAATCGGGTATTTAAGAAGTATTTGGACAAATTTGTCGTAGTATTCATTGATGACATCCTTATTTATTCTAAGTCGGAAGAAGAACATAAGCAGCACCTCTGGATAGCATTGGAGATACTCCGATAAGAGAAGTTGTATGCCAAGTTTACCAAATGTGAGTTTTGGTTAAAGGAAGTTCAATTTTTGGGGCATGTCATTGGAAATGAGGGAGTTAAAGTGGATCCGGCAAAGATTGAGGCAGTTATGAGTTGGGAGAGGCCAAAGACTCCTACGGAAGTGCGAAGTTTTCTAGGATTGGCCGGATACTATAGAAGATTTGTCAAGGATTTTTCAAAGATCGCCATGCCATTGACCAAGTTAACCAGAAAGAATCAAAAGTTTGAATGGAGTGCAGAATGTGAGGATAGCTTTCAAGAGTTGAAGTAGAAGTTGGTAACAGCTCCGGTGTTGGTACTTTCAGATGATCAAGGGAACTTTGTAATATTCAGCGACGCTTCGCATAAGGGTTTGGGTTGTGTGTTGATGCAACACAGTAAAGTGATCGCATATGCGTCAAGACAATTAAAACCGCATGAGTTAAAATACCCGACGCATGACTTGGAACTAGCCGCCATAGTGTTCGTACTTAAGATTTGGAGACATTACCTCTATGGAGAGAAGTGTGAAATCTACACGGATCACAAGAGTTTAAAGTACATTTTTACTCAGGAGGAGCTCAATATGAGGCAGAGGAGATGGCTGGAATTGATCAAGGACTATGACTGTTCGATAATTTACCATCTTGGAAAGGCGAATGTAGTGGCCGATGCTCTGAGTAGGAAGGAGAGACTGAATATGATAATAACATCAAAAGAGTTATCTGAAGAAATCGAAAGATTGGAATTGGAACTTTGTGCTTATGGAAAAGTCGAGGAAGTTTGTCGTGCAATGACCTTTTAGCCAACACTAGTGGAAAAGATAAAGAAGTATCAAGAAAAAGTAATGGAGAAAGAGAAGAATCAGTTATCTGGAGAGGAGATTAATACTCAAAGGGATGAGCAAGGGATACTAAGATTTTCATCCAGAATATGGATTCCTCATGTACCTGAATTAAAGAGTGAGATCCTCCATGAAGCCCACAATCCGATATTTTCAATCCACCCGGGATAAAAAACATTTATCGATCCAACACGATCTAGAACGTACTAATATTCCATAAATATAAATAGCCAATACATTATTGTATTTTGTACAGATTATCATTTGCAAACAGTAAAACTATATAGTTTCCAGAGAAAAACCTTAAAAATTCATCGTGTTCTTCATAATCAAATGCACAAACAAAGGCGTTATCGAACTCCGATTAGAGCGTGCCATATATCAAATCGAAGCTTTCGAAAAGTTCTTTCATATTCAATCATCCATTTCAGTGTAGAAATTAAGGTGATTTTCTTATTTAATTATTTTAATTCGAATTATTTAGTAATTAAAATATGAATTTTTGTTCTTGATGTTGTTTGTGTGATTTGATGCTAGAATCATGTAGATCTTTTCTTCCTCGTGATTTTGGTTTATTATATGTCAAATTTGAAGTTCAATAACATGTAGAAAAGTTGGCTTGATTCTCGAATTGAAGAACTAGGGTTTATGTGTTTGAATGTTCTTCGTTAAAAATTAGGCGTTTATTTGTTAAGGGTTATTAGATGAAATTGATTACACGGTTGTGTAGATCGTTTAAAAACGATTCGAATGGTATGATTGAAATCAACAGATGATACCGGGAAGTGGCTCGTCGGAAAATCGATTGAACCGGTGGCGATATTTTCAGTTGATTATTCTATTCAATCTGTGCATGGTTTGAAGTTTTTGTTGCTGCAGACGTGTTTCTAGGGAAGAGACTTTCATCCCCTGTTAATTTTATGCATTTTTGGGCAGTCTGTAGCTCCCCGGAAAGCTTGGTGGCCGCCGTTAATGGCCTGCCACCGGAGTTGCAGTCGGGGAAGACGACGGGGAAAAATTACCCTTTAGTACCTAGAAGTTTTCCCTGATTTGCAAATTTAATATTTTGGTTTTAAAAATTTATAAAATCTAGATTCCTGTTTATAAAATTTCAAAAATTAGATTTCTATTTAATTATTTTCAGAAAATGTATTTTCTTTTTAAAAATATTTTCAGAAATTGATTTTAAATTATTTAAAATCTCAAAATTCATTATTTAATTTCTAAAAATTATTTTTATGTTAAAAATAAATCTTAATTAATCATCTGTGATAAGGCAAGTCCTTCTGAACCTTTCTTCGAGATATATTGCAAATATTTCTGAACTTTTTTATAACATGTTTCTAGTATTCAAAAAAAAATCTTGTTTTACATTGCAAGCGCTTTAAACTAGTCAACCTTGAACACTACGCCATAAGTGCACTATTGTAATGCCTAAATTGTGTTACAATAGGCCCAAAAAGCGTTACAATAGGTCTACTGTAACACCAGAGGCGTTACGTATATGAGCATTATAATAGACACCCTAATGTAACATTTCACTGATCTATTATAACAGAGAGGAAAACATTACAACATGCACCTAGTAACACTAACATGCCCAAATGTAACATAAAATGAGTGATACAATAGTTTGATCAAGATTGCATAAGTGGGACCCACAAGGTGGGGTCCCACAGCCTATTGTAACAGTCTGTTTTATCTATTGTAATACCAATTTTTTATAATTAAGCAACACTAGCATATGTAATATAACACTATATGTAAACATATATTACACTAGAATAGTCAAATGTAACAATCCCATATATAATTAATAAAATATCAAATTTGCATACATGAGTCTCAATTTTTCGAACCAAACTATTAAATAACAGTCTCAATTCTCCAAACCATACCACTACATAAAAGTCTCATCTTTAACTCCAACAACTACAACATAAAATCCAAGCTATCCTTGGATAGGAAAAAACTACTCGTTGACTATCCTTTGAAATGAAATTATACCAAATAACCAGGCAGAGAAGCACTTTTTTCCCTTCTACACTTTCCTGATCTGGATACGAAATAATCAGCAGAGAGCTACTTGTTCTCCCTCATTCACCATTCCTTGCTCCTTACACAAGTCACACCAAATTGCATAAGAATTAATACAAAATGCATTTTGGACTTAGACAGGGGAAATGAGGATTTTGCAATAGATGCTATCTACGCGAATTATATTAAAATATACTAAAAGAAAAACAAGTAAGAATTACACACAAAACTTATTTAATTTGGAAGAGACTACCTATTTGGCAAGTCCTTCTTCCAAACCTGTACTGCTCATCAACAGACCACTGTGCTTGAGGCCTAACACTGAATCAAAAAGAAGAGAACTAGAAGTACTTGTAGCTTGAGGCACTCTAATACCTCCTGCGTATAAGTCCAATGACAAGCGTTTATCCACTTCTTATGTGATCTATAACCTTAACATTGATAAAAGAAACAACAACCTTAAGCATTTATAAAGACTAAACAATGTACCAAACTAGAGCATCTAAAGATCAACTTACAGGATAACCATTATGGCTATTACTCCTGAGTTTTACTTACAAGTTCCTGAGTTGGAAGAGATTAACAAAATGAGTGTATACATTGCCGATACAAGCCCCCCCAGTGTGGTTAGTGTATACCAGCGACAGTTTCAGAAAGATTTCTCAGCATTTCTCAAGTGTCGTTCTGAGGAAATGGTTATTGGAAGGCGCATGGTTTTTCCATTGAACTGGATGCTTCTCAAGTAAACTGGAACGTCTATGAGAATGACGGTGCCTGCAACATTACCAAGTGTATAAGATCAGTAGAAGAATCCTTACTTGTTAGCATTCAAACATTGAATCCATTTGCAGTAAAGCTAGCTTGCGGATATAACAAAAAAGCTAAAGGTTTTTATGTTTCCCTATATGTCAACATGCAATGATATAAGAAAGTTAAGATAACAATAGCTACATGCTATGAAACTTTTAATACCGAAGCTTGATTTGACATGTCTAATTCTAAGATAAACTTATAAAAATTATATCCATATTGTCTACCGTTCTCACTTTTTTGTCGAGTCCGAATGTTAGTTCGAGTTCGATGCAGATGATGTAAAATTTCTTGTTCCTTGAAGTGAAATATTGTATAAGAGCTAAGTTGCAAGTTAATTACAAATTGAATATTATCACCGGGCAAACTAAACTGTTGCAGGAAGGCAAATTCAGTTTTAGCACCGAAAATGAAACAATCGTAACAAAGTTACATTTTATTGCTCATCAATGCCATAATTCTTTTATTTAAAAATAGCAGTTGTAAAATGTCGCATGCTTGTATAAGGAAGGAGTCTGGATAGTGCCTGACCAATATCAAGAGTGAGAAGCAAAATCAACCTTGCAGACCAATTATACCTGCACCAAATAAAACCTTAATAAATCAATATCAGAGATGATATGTTGATTCAAGTGTTAAGATCCTAATATTATAGATACTTTATAAATTGATATGCCGATATCAACAACTGGATACCCCTAAAATTTCATGTGGTAAAGAAAGCCAACAAGGCATCAATAACCATTCATTTATCTATCAGCAAGATTTTGGGAAATCAATATGTAATATGCTTTTCTTATTTCAACTCAGAGACTTACCACATGCAACCCTTCCACCAGCATTTCTGGTGCTTTTGCTAAGTTCATGACCACCTGAACAATTAATGAGTATGAGTCAATCAATATGATTTACAGATGTAATACATTCTGTGCTAAAAGCACTTGCATATCTTACTAGATATACATGTTTGGATGTCTAGTTTAGTCTATCAAATTCTAGTAGAAGTAAGAACTCAGACCGAGACGACTCATGTGACCAATCACAGAGAACGAAAATAATACCAGATTTCTATATGATGTCTCATTGTTTACACAAACCTCTTCTATCAAACTAGTACAATGTATTTTGTACAACCTAAAAGAGTATCTGTATTGTGTACATATCATCCCTACATCCCTCCTTTCCCCAGGGATTTATGGAAAGCAAAAAAATAAGGGGGGAAAGAAGTAACATGGTAACTTTTGTTTTTTAAACATGGTAAACAGTAAGATTTTAATTTTTTAAAAAGTGAGAACGGTAGACATGTCTTATAATAAAATTTTATATTCTTTGTATGACATGCCTAATTCTGAGATAAATGCTCTACTGTAAATGCACAGAATTTGGCATAGGAACATATCCATTTGACAAAGTGATAAAATTGCCGACTAGAAAACTTGAACCATGAAACTTGCTAAAAGAAGAATCTGAATTTCACTTGAACATAATTTTCCCAAAGAAGAAAAACAACTCCTCTCTTCTTTTTGGAGATCGTCTCTATGACAACATCAGTATACTGCTCCCATCCTTTCTTGGCATGAGAATTTGCCTGATGTAGCCTAACTGTGGAGGAATCAGAAAGTGTAAAAGCAGTAAACATAACCAAAAAGACCATATAACAACCCTGCAAGCCATAAGTATAAGAAAGTGGTGCAGGGAAACAGGTGTTTATAAGAAATGATTACTCGCCCATTAAATATCTTCAGATACAACAATATGCTTGCACATAATAGAATATTAAGATCTAGCAAACAAGCCTATCCACAGCAGTATAACTATATCTTACAATTTACCTTGAAGAATGCAAAACAAATGAATGGTTAAATAATTATATGCCTAAAGAAAATAAAATAACAGACAACTATCAACTAACTACAGTATACCACAAAAAATTGGAGTTTATTTGGCAGCACTCCGCTTAACCGCATATATTATAATTTTATTTATAATAATTTCCTGTTACCACAAAGTTTACTTATTTGGTGTGCAGGACAAACATAGATGTGATGAAATGCCTACGGTTTCAATTTATATGTACCAAAATTTCAAATGGTAGTACATAGGTTCGCTGAAAGTAGGAAAAAATAATTTAGTAATAATCTCTTAATCCTCCATAGTAAACAACAAAAGTAGAAACAATTTAATAATGCTATAAAATTTTAGGAGAATACAATGATGAGAAACGAGCAAATAGAAATATTAGTTACCTCCTGCTGCTTGACTTTCATTTCAGAGGTCACCTGCTGCTTTCTGGTATAAGCAGTACTCTTCATCCATACACTGAACTAGCACCCTGTATTTTTTATTAAAAAATTATGAATTTCATGCCACGATTCTTAAGTGGTTTGTTTATAAAATGTTATTGCTTCATGATTCCTTACAGTTATTCTTTACAGATTTTTCCAACATCGAAAATGTAATGTGATAAAAATGAAAGGAAAAAAAAAGCTTGGATGTAAACTGGAACCCCTTCATCTCTTACATCAAAGCTTTTGCACGCTTGTGGTGGACTTTCTTTCCAAATATCGTATAATCTGAAGACCCTGACATAATAGCAACCCTTGGTAAATGCAGTAGTTCGCAATCTACATACATTATATAGTTGAGAAGATAATATATGTAACCTGATCGTACGGAAATTGGAATTTCACAAATAACAATAACAGAGCATTAATGCTTTTAACTGAGTTTCTCAAACATGGTGTGACGCGGAAAATTAAAATTTTAAGTTACAGAAATATTGGGCATGTTTGGATCCCAATATTAAGTAACTTATTGACTTTTAATCCCGTAAGTACTTATCGACGAGTGTTTGTCGACCCAACTTATAAGTTGTAAATTCAACTTATAAGCTGATTAGTTAAATGTTCGTAACGGCGTACTTTTTCTCAACTTATTTTGAATTTTTATTTTTTTATAAACTTTAGTTATAAAATATATGTTTAAAATGTTAATCTAATTTAAAATTTACGAATTAGGATAATAAAGTTTTAAAAATTATTATTTTTTGTTTATTTAAGTAAAAAAAATTGACTTATAAGTAAAATTATCCAAACACTTATACAACTTATAAGTATTTATCTACTTACCACTTATAAGTCAATTATTCATTTTAAGTCATAAATTACTTATTTTAAGATTTGACAAACGTGCACATTAATGAACTTGGAAAGAAGCATATTCAAGAAAATATACAACTACTACATCATAGACACTTCATGATTTCTTTAAAATAAATTCAACTCAGCAAAAGATATAAACAGACTACGTAAAGAGAGCAAAATCTACACCTAAAATTCAGACACACCTGAGAACCCCGTGACCATCATACACTCCAAAAAAATGAGTTGTTATGAGACCGGCGTTTTGACGTATGCCATTAATTACATGTTCACCAAGTATCATTTTCTTAGGAACTTCCAGAAACTGAGGCATAGTAGCTGCAACATCTTCCATTTCTAGCCTCTAACTACAGATTGACACATGACCCCATAGGGGGACATACTTCATAGGAGTATTGCATGACCCCAAACAGATATAGGTAACTTTGCTCTTAGGAGTAAGGGACGGGCAATAAGTTGAAGTCTTTTAATTAAGGATTCTGCTAAACCATTTTGTGTATGTACGTGAGCCACCGGGTGTTCGACTGAGATTCCTACTGACATACAATAATCATTAAAAGTTGTAGATGTAAATTCAGCAGCATTATCTAGTTGGATTGATTTAATTGGATGGTCAGGAAATTGAGCTCAGAGTTTAATTTTTTGGGCAAGTAATTTGGCAAAGGCTGTATTTCGGGTTGTTAGTAGACATACATGAGACCATCGAGTTGACGCATAAATTAAAACCATAAAGTACCTAAATGGGCCAGAAGATGGATGAATAGGACCATAAATGTCACCTTGAATTCTTTCTAAGAATTTCGGGGACTCAGTTTGAAGCTTAACTGGGGATGGTTGGACAATCAGTTTTCCTAAGGAACATGCTGAACAATGAAGTTCATCTTGGGATATTATCTTTTGAGTTTTAAGTGGATGTCCCACATAATTTTCAACGGTACGACGCATCATAGATACTCCTGGATGACCGAGTCTTTCGTGCCAAAGGGAAAGTAGTTTTTGGTCTATGACTTTGGAGATCTTGACACTATGAGATTCAAGAACTCGTATACTCATAACATATAATCCTGAAGAAACCGAGTGAAATTTTTCTAGGACGCTTTTATTGTCAACGGTATTTGAGGTGATGAGAAGGTATTCTTTTTCATTCTCATTAGTAGTTTCAACGTGAAACCCATTAAGATGGATATCTTTAAAACTCAGTAAGTTTCTAGTTGACTTGCTAGAGTATAGAGCCTCTTGTATGTGTATGTGTGTCTTATTTGGTAGAAGAAAACTAGCTTTCCCAAAACCTTCTATTATATTTTATGTACCCGATACCGTCTAGATATGTCAGTTGGTTTTAGTCAAATGTGAGAAGTATTTCTGACTCTGTAAAATAGTGTGTATGGTTGCGCAGTCAACAATGCATATATCTTCCATCTTTATACATATATAAACAAAAAACATCTTTATTAAAAACACACCGAGTACATAGAACAACAGCATGAAATAAGTACATAAAATGAGTACATAATGGAAATAAGTAAAATACAAAGGAAATAAGTAAAGCAAGACAATACATATGAAGTCTAGTCGTCTAAACCATAATAAAGATTAGCACTATTGACTGGTTCATTAACTAGATTATAATTAGCGAAGTTGGTTTCTACTCTCTTTCCATTATTCCTTTTGGATGACTCATAGAGATCAACAAGATGTTTGGGTGTGCGATAAGTACGTTGCCAGTGTCCCTTAGATCTGCACCTATGACAGATGCCTCAGTTCTCTCCTTCTTGGGGTGCCTTTCTTTTATTTGGCACTTCACGTTGCCATTTATGGTGGCCAGAGTTGTAACCATCACGTTCCACTTCAGGTGGCCAGAATGATATTGATTGCGAAACCGACGACGGAAATTTCCACGTCCACGGTTTCGTCCATAACCCCGTCCTCCTCTATTTCCTTTCCCATGTTCATTCTTCAGGAATGACGTATTATGTACTTCAGGTATCTGGGCAGAGCCTGTGGGACGTATCTGATGATTTTTCAGTAGCAACTCGTTATTCTTTTCAGCCACAAGAAGGAGAGATATCAGCTCGCCGTATTTCTGAAAATTCCGCTCCCTATATTGTTGAGCCAAGATCATAGTGTTGGGGTGAAAGGTTGAGAGGGTCTTTTCAATCATTTCAACATTAGTAATATTTTCACCACATAAAATTAATTTTGAGCTTATCTTGAAAAGAGCAGAAATATATTCAGCTATGGATTTGAAATCCTGTAACCTCAAATTAAACCAGTCATATCGGGCAGATGGCAAGTGAACAAGTTTCTGGTGATCAAATCTATCCTTGAGATTATTCCAAAGGGTGAGTGGATTTTTGATAGTGAGGTATTCATATTTTAGATCTTCGTGGATGTGATGCCTAAGAAAGATAATTGTTTTTGCATTTTGTTCAAAAGTTGGGATTTTTTCTAGGTCAATAATATCTTTTAGGAATTAGCACTAAGGTGTAATTCCGTATCAAGGACCAATGACAAATAATTATTCCCTAAAACATCAAGGCAACAAACTCTAATTTTGCAAGATTCGCCATTCTGAATAGATTTTAAATAAGATATAATATATCACATTATATTTAAACAGGAAAGTTGAAATAATAACTTTATACAAAAGTCACGACGGCATAGCCAACCAGAAAACTTTTGATTATTACTTGACGGCAGCGCCATCTTTATAGTAGTAGTACTTGACGACAGAGCCATCTTTATAGTAGTATTACTTAACGGCAGAGCCATCTTTATAGTATTATTTGACGGCATAGCCATCTTTATAGATTTCATATGTAATAATAATTAGAATAAAATGAGTAAAAGAAATCGTACCTCTTTTATGAAATAGTTTTAGTTGATAGAGACTCGTGGGTCAAAATAAGTCGTAGCTCTTTCGAGAATAAAGCTTCAGTTGGCAGAGACTCGTGCTGATAACGTGTTATAAACCTGGACTGAAAATATGAGTTATGTTTAATGTAGATGAAATATAGGAGAATAGAAGATATGGAGAGAAAGTTGTATATTATTTCATTAGCTAAATGAGCTATTTATAGTAGTTGGTTTACAAGTCTTACTAAGTAAGCTATTTAAATCTTTTTCATTAAATATTACAAAACTTCCTCGATAAGTTTTATAAGTCTTCCTAAATAAGTTTTACAAGTCTTCCTGATTAAGTTTCTTTCTTAAGAAGCTGTGCAAGTCTTCCTCAGCAAGATTTGAGAGACTTCCTCGATACGCTTTGACAATCACTTTATATTTATTCAAATATTTTAATAAAAATTCATTATTTAATTTCTGAAAATTATTTTTAAGTTAAAAATAAATCTTAATTAATGAATTAATTATTTTTAGTTGATAGTTAATTATTTAATTAGTCAATTATTTAAATATTAATTGATTAATTAATTTAATTAGTTATTAATTAATTTTAATTGATTATTTAATTAGATTTAATTACTTATTTGGATTTAAAAATTCTGAAAAATAGTTTCGAGCTTTAAATATTAATTTAAATTATTTTGAAGGCTCAATAATTATTATAAATTTATTTTAAAGTTAGATTCGGGTGTTTGAACCCTATTATTTAATTATAAAATGATTCGAATAGTTATCTCTTATAGTAGTAGCTTTCAAATCCCAACTTTCAGGAAGAGCTAAAAGGAATTTCAGATTTGAATCTTCAATGTCATATTCCTTGTCCACCAGTGATAGATTATTCAAGAGTTTGACAAACCTGTCATATAAGTCAGTTAATGACTTATCACTTTTTGAGTCAAAATGCTCATACTCTTGAGTGAGTATAGTCCTCCTGTTTTTTTGATTACATCAGTTCCCTGACACCTTGTTTCCAAAGCATCCCATATCTCCTTTGCAGTCTTGCATTGAATTACCCTATTTGACATGACATTATCAATGGCACTATGCAGCAAATGCCTTACCTTTGCATCATTGGCAATAGATGAGATATCTTCAGCTGTGTATTCACTTTTCTCCTTTGGTATGGTATTTGCTGGCTGATCTGCAACTACAACAGAGAGCTTGGTTGGCTTATGCAGTCCTTCATAAATTCTATCTAGGTATTCTGAATCTGTAGCTTCCGGAAACATAGCCATCTTCACTTTCCATATGGGATACTCAGAAGTTATCAACATGGGAACCCTGATAGTCTCATTTCGACTATGGGTTTGAGTCTTTGGAGTTTCTTCAGTTTTGGCGGGCTTGGTTGGATTTTCTAATTCTTCAAACATGATTGTTTTGGATCTTTACTGTATGTGTGGTAACAGATGAGCTCTTATACCACTTGTTAGGACACACAACACTGTAGAAGGGGGTTGAATACAGTGTAGAATACAATCAAATCGATTTAAAGCACAAGTTACAGAAAACATATGTATTCAATATAATAAACTCTGTTACAATGGAACCGTTCTCTCGCAGTGATGAACAAATATCACGAGAGCTGCTAGGTTACAATTGTATGATCTTCTCGATGATCGTACCTCTTATAGATTAAACCTATGTCTGTGTTTATATAGACACACAGTTACAAGATAACTTCTAGTTGATATGGAATATTATTCTGTCTCCTAAAATATATCAACCAGATATCTTATATAATTCTTCTAGTCCTCTAACTCTTTCCATGCATATCTTCTTCTTGTATTAGTCTCAATCTTCTTTCCTGTAAATCAGCTTCCTTCCTTAACTGTTAGTCCTCTAGTACTTAAGTTCTGATATTATCTTCTGATAATCTAAATCCTGATATCCTTAAATCCTGACTTCCAATAAGTCCTGATTCCAGTAAGAACTGATATTTCCTATTAGTTAAGATCTGAAAACTAAATATGAAACATATTAGACATGACATCTCAAATATATCCAACAATCTCCCCCAAATTGTAAAATTTTCAAGAATATACAAGTTAATAGATTTGATGATGTCAAAAACATTTAAGTTCAAATGCAATAAGAGTTTAATAAGACTATTAATTACAACTTACAAAACATCCAGCTTTACCAACATCACTGAATCAATCTGAATCCATAATGATTCTTAACAAAATCATTTATCAGATTATCTTCAGCTTTCTTCAGAACTTCAGCAATCTGTGCTTTGACCTGCATCAGTTCTTCTTCTTTACTATCACCAATTTGATAAATGACTATTCTGTGAGCTTGAATGGATGTTCTTTCAAGTCAATCACCAAGTCTGATAACCTTAGGATGTGAAGAGTTTTCATTATAACATAAGCATCTTCCTTTCAGAATAACTTCCACCTTAGCAGAATTCTTCAGCATAGGAATTTCTCTTCCATCACCTTCAGTAATCATTGGACTGTAATGAGAATTCTTTGTACCAGAGATTCTGAATAGATCTCTTATAGCCTTCAAAATGTATTCTGACCACCTTCTTATAACATCATATTTTACTTCCAGAAGATAGTGAATATGTTGAAATTCTCTAATAGACTTCTTTAATACATCAGTATCAGCTAATCTATAAGTCCTTCCATCATTGAGAAATAAGATCAATTTCTCTTTTAGATTCTCCTTATCATGAGCATCTATCACAACTTGAGCAGACAACACCTTGTCAAGGTGCCTTTGTTTAATTTGTTCATATGGTTTGTCTGTCAATATGAAAGGATCTCTTAGAGTAATCTCTACTCTTGTTTGAATCTTCTATTCATCAGAATCTAATCCAGCTCTATCTCTAGGTTGCTTGGCTTTCAACCCAAATGTAGCAAGTTGATTAATCATGAGATTGGATTTTGGTTCAACTGGAGTAGCTTTCTTCTATAACAGCTTCTTCTTATCAGCAATTGTCATTTTATCCAAATCAACTTGAGCATTGTCAGTAGTTGATGTCTTGATAGCTTGATCAGAATTTGTAGTTTCTTCTGTACCTTCTTGTCCTTTATTCTGAATAATAACTTGAGCAATGTCAGAGGTTGTTTTAGAATCTTCATTTATATTTCTTCTTTTCACAATTTGAACAGTTTCATCTTCAACAAGATTATCATCAGTTACTAGAACCATTTTACACACTGGTTTCATCAGATCTTGAGAAATTTTCAAGTCCAGTGACTTGGTTGGTTCATAAACTTTTCCTTCCCTTTGTCTTTGGGATCACTCTTAGTCTGTGATCAGTCTTGAACTTTAAAGTTTCAGAATTTGACTTTTCCTTGATCACAATGCCTTTTTCCTTAGGCCTTGAAGGTTTCTTTGCATCAGAAGCTTTAGACTTAGGATTTGTCTTCTCAGCAGCAAATCTAGCTATTTCCTCCTAGAGAGTTTCTAAATCCATTCTTGGATTGTGTTTCAGAAATAATCTTCTTGCTATCTCCTCATCAAGTGTCTGGATTTTAGGATCTTTATAATAAACAGTAGTCTGCTTCCCCTTCAACTTCAGAGTTTGCAAAAACTTCTAAGAGTGTTCAGATCCTGACTAAATCAGAATATCAGAACTTGACATCAGACTTTGCTTATCACCACTTGACTTCAATCTTTGAGCATTCACAGCATCAGAACTTCACTTGTTCTGAATAGAAGATTTTCCTTGAACTTTTCTTTGACCTCTGCTCTTTTCAGAGTTTCCCTGATCATCACCTTTATCATCCTTTTTCTTCAGTTCTTGAGTAGGTGAGCATTTGGACTTAACTACCTTCTCCCCATTTTTGGCATCATCAGGAAGTAAGAGAGAAAGAAGAAGTTCAACTGAAGATTAAATTTCATCCAATTGAGCTTTCTGAGAAGCTTGATTTAGCCAGAACCTCAGCAATTTGGGTCTGTTGCTTCTCTTGAGTTTTCTCAATGGTTGCAACTTTTTCAGAAATAGGTTTGATATAACTGTTCTTGTCAAGCTTGATTTGTAGATTGAACTTATCAGCTTGTTCCTTGAGTGTATCAACCTTTTGATGAGTAGAAGTATGTAGACCTTGAAGATGTTTTGTAGACAGAGCTGTGATCTTGAGTTGTGTCTTGAAATCAGCATTTGTGAGCAACTCATCAGCTTTTGAATATGCTTAGTCATAATTTTAGAACATGGAATAAAATCTGATTCCACTACAAGAAAAAAGTCCATAGACATCGGTTTTTGGCCGATGTCTATGCTGTTTAGCAACCGATGTTGATGTCGGTGATGTCTATTCTAGACATCGGCCATAACCCGATGTCTATACTGGCTTAGACATCATTTCTTGCAAAAAAGCTGATGTCCATGCATTGTTTTTTTACAAAAAATGTTAGAAATAAATAATTTAATAAATAAATTACACCTATTACAACAGATTAAACATATAATGAGCTATATTTTTTTCCACATAGACATCGAATATTTTCATTTATGTGATGTAAAATCAGATATTAAACATCAATTTCTTTACTAAAAGGTGATGTCTATATTGGCATATAGACATCAGTTTTATCCCAAATAAAGTGATATCTATGTTCAATTTAGACTTGAACATGTCATTCTTTGACATCGGTTGCTTATCTAAAAGGGATGTACATTAAATTTTTTGACATCAATTTTTCTTCTTTAAAAGTGATGTCTATATTGTCACATAGATATCAGTTTTATCTCACAAAAACTAATTTGTATTTTATTGTTGACATCAATTTTTACACAATAAAAGTGATGTATATTTAGTTATTACACTACTTACACAATACAAAAAAATCAAATTATTTTTACACCAAAATAACAACCAAATATTATCATTCTCACATTAATGAGTAAAACAAATATGACTTGCATATTCATATTCTATTAAAACCAAATTGTTAATACATTGATCTGTAAAAATATTTCGAGTTTGAATTATAGCTTCTAAATGTTGTTAGAGGCAGTACATGACCCGACTCAGTGTATTCTTCTCTGATCGAACGAATCTACCTCGCGATCATCAACTGCACAAACATATGAAACATTCACTTTATCATATCAAATGACACAAAATATTGTAAAGTTTGAACACTAGTTGAAGATTTAAGAGTGGAAAAGGTAGAACATACTTCCTCGGGAGGTTTTGAGCGGTCAAATGTCGACATATACACTTCAGCAGCTAAATCATATGCCGTCTGACATTCTGCTTCCTCTTCACTATGCAGAACTTACATAGTTCAAACAGATTTTAGACAGCATACCACTTAATATGAGCTCCTAGAAGAAAATCTAATATGCAGCAGCAGAAGATACACTTTACTTGAATGAATACACGCATAAATACAATCACAAACACAAAAATATTGGAAACCTTTTCAGAAGTTTCTTGTTCACTTTTCTCATCTCCAGCCGATAAAAATTAGAGCCACATCGATTTTGGCTTTATATCAATGGTAGGAAATCCGTTTCTAGTAATCACTATTGTAACACTTTTGACTTTGGAGTTAAATTAATATATAGAGTTTCATGCACTAAAAAAAGGTTCATTCACTAACGATCCAACCAGGCTGACCTTCATAAGTCCCCTGTAATAAAATTAGTTTTAAACTATTTCAGGTTATCATCATGACTGGTTCAAAAAGCATATCTGAGACACTAACATGGGCCGTGTCATTACTACTTAACAATCCAACTTCCCTAAACTTAGCTAAAGAGGAGCTGGACCGCAATGTGGTAAGTGGAAAATGGGTTGAAGAATCAGATATGAAGAACTTAACATATCTACAAGCCATAGTAAAGGAAACATCGCGTTTATATCCACCAGGGCCCTTATCATATAGCATATTAGCATGTGGTTTTGATTAGTGATCTTACCTTTTGCTTCTTCAAGTCATGACCCCCTTGTACTTTCTACTACTTTATAATTAAATTATTATTATATTAACTGTTTATCCGTGACGTGATCACGTATACACACCAAACACTAAATTTTATATATTTAATTATATTTATATATTTAATTATATTTGATTGCCTCTTACTTTTTAATAATGATGACATCGCTCATATATAAAATTTTCACCAATCAAATAGAAGGAAATATAACTTGTAGTCTGCAATTCATGGCTTCCTGATGTTCATAGCAGACACACATTGGACACACCGTCTAAAAACAATTGTTAATGATGCATCTGTTCGTATTCAAGACATGCAATAAACATCACCATGACTAATTATGTTCTAGAAAAGAGACGCCTCATATTAGTTGTATCACAAAACATGTCACATATAAATTAGGCAGATATAGTTAAATTACCTTCACATTTAAGTGGCCTGTATATGACTGAAGAGGACAATCAAGGACCCAAGATGTGCTCATTGATAAATCCCAAAGCTTCAATATGTTATTCGTGGACGCATACATTGACTTTGGTTTTTATGGTACCAATATTTTCTCCCTGCAATAGCAACACATGTAAGACAGACAACTTATTATACATCCAAATTATTCCATTGAATAGGTAATTAGATTATTGCAGTACATTTAATTTTAAAGATGACATTCACCATGAGAAAAAATATAATTGCCTGATTGATATTCCAGAGCTTCACTGAACCATCATCACTCCCACTGGCCAACATTATTGGATCTTTCATTGCCAAGGACACTTGACTTCTTGTAACATCCCATGTATGATAAATAAGCAAATAGATTATATCTTAAACAAAAGCAATTTAACAATATAAGCTTATAAGCATATAAGATTTAAGGACTACCTGCACTACACCTTCAAAGTTACTTGAAGCAATCTGGCTTATTACAAATACCAAATACTTTTGATGATTATTTTGGTTTGAGGGATCTTGAGAATTCCGTATAACATAATTCCAGTGAATTGGGGATTCTCCAATGGGAACTTTGGAGCCATAGTAGAATGAAAGCAACATTGCACCTCCTACATAGATTATAGTTCATATAACTTTCGCTTGCCCTGCTCTACTCTTGATTGCAACACTCTCTATTCTACATAACACAAAAATTGATAAACAAAATAATCAGGGGTACAATCATGTGGAGATGTAAACAGGTGTCACATAGATCAACTACAAAGCAGTAGAAAATATTCAAAACTTTGAAATGCGTATTTGGAACATACACATCGGATGATAAGATAAAACCACCACCTTGTACTCTACGCTACTAAGAAATTTGTATCTCAGTGTGGTGTTTCGGATCAAAAAATTAAATCACAGTATAATTTTCTTGGCAAAGGGGATTTAAACCGAGCTAGCGAAGAAGATGAAACAAGAAATAAAGTAATTACTGACAAGGAACAACCATGAGGAAAGTGACAGCCGGAAGTAAGTTTGTCAATGCGCAAGCTACTGTTGGTGTTGAATGTTTTAGCCCAACAAAGTATGTAATCTGGTTCAATGTCATCCTGCACAAATATATCAACACACAACTCATTGTATATTGCAAGTTTGCGACACACTGCTAAAATCTTTTAACACTATGTAGTAGTAGCTAGTTTATATATTATTAAAACAAAAGATTTGAAGTTTAGTAGGTGATGATACCCAAATATAGAAGATAAAAAAATCTGAAAGAAAATAGGTACTGTCATCCTGAGCCTTGTTTTCCTGCATTAAGATAAATAAATATATTTAAAACAATAATTAAATTATATATCATCTAACTATACTACACCTAATAAAGAGAAATTAAATGAACCATTTTCATTTAACGTTTATGTTTACCAGTTTACCTGTTCTATCTGTCAAGCATGAACTATTATTATAGAAATGAGTTGAAATGCAGAATAAGATGTTCCATACAAACATAAAGCATAACAAATACAAAACAAAACAATTTAACATGTCACAAAAGACCCAATCAGTTGTTTTAGGCCAATTAGTGTCTTCTTATACTTAAACGAAGATGAAGAAGATGCTGAACTCGAGTCGTGGCCTAACGCTTGTGATTTCAGAAATAAGACACGATGTTAGTGTTTGGCATGATTTGACAAGGCGTAGAAGCGTAGTGATGAGGTGGGATGGTGAAGTGAGGATAATAAACACCAGCTGATGAATCAGTAATCTTTGAAGTAACGAATCCTGATGATGCTGCAGTCGAGAAGAGTGGCACTGAAGTCGCTTCAGCATAAGGTCCTTGATCACTTCACGCCCAGGGTGGCTGCGAATCAACTCCTATACTCTTCTTTATTTCTCTTCCCTGTTACATGATCACATATAGGATAGAACACATATAAAACTGAGACCAATTATACAAGGCCTTACATCGACTTGTCATGTTCAAGATGAAAGTATACCATCTTAAAAAAAACCCTGATATATGTGGGTTGCATAAGCCCTCTTCGTTCAAGAAAACAGAGGTGACTGATATTTCAGGTAATTTAAATAACTATGTGGTAAGGAGATTGACAACTTATGGGAACCTAGCTATCATTAGAATTATTGATTTTCTGCTTCAGTGTGACATAAAATTTGAGAAATTGAAGTACTAACCAGTCACTTATAGTCAAGTATAACTGGAGCAACATAATGAACAGCCATGGCAACATAATGTACATTTTATATACCTCAAAGACAGGAAGAAAACTTGAATTTACACCACTCCAGAAAGAAGGGTGGTGCTCTGGTGTATAAACTTGGCCTAGAGGCAGTTGAATGCCCATTATTGTGGAAGCAGAACTCTCCTCTTTTCGAGTGACCTTCTGCGGATGACAGAGTATTACCGATAAGCTAGCTTTGTTGAAATGTAACTAGGTATTGAACTACTAATATTTAACTTACCCTAGATTTTGAAACCTCAGGGGTTTCATCTAAATGATTCTGGAAACTTAAACTCCCAAAATCATCCATCCCTTTAGCACCATCAGGAAAATAAGGTGGAGAAATTAACAAGTTCAAATCTAGATACTGACCACTGCCTGCATATGATTTATCAACTGATTTACCAAAACATTATTATAGAAAATGTTTGATCTATCAAGCATGAACTATTATTAGGTGTAGTATAGAAAGAAATGAAGCAGTTACCTGTTCGAGCACCCATACTAGAAGTTCTATCTCGGTCCATGGACTGGCCTCTAGCCACCATCATCCAAAGCACAAAAAAGGAACTGCATTAACATCAGGCATACCATTATATCATTATTACTTTAAAAAGGCTCCTTATAACAAATATTATAATTTAAAAATAAAACCCTTATTTAAAATTAGGGTTCCAATTTTCAGAAAACCCCCTTTACAAATGCTTACATACTCACCAATTCGAGTTTCGAAACTCCAAATCAATATCATTTCAGTTCGAGCTTCAAACTCCCAACCAATATCGTGTTGTCAGAGATCAATAAATTTCGAGCTTACAATTCGAGTTACCCATTCGAGATGAAACAACCAAATCGAGAGAGGTTAAAGTCGAGAGAGACCAGAGGAGAGAGGTAAGGAGAGGACAGAGAAGAGATGGTTGAGAGTAGAGATAACGTTGCAGATATGAGAGTTGAGACTTGAGAGAGAGAGAGAGAGACAGCCAGAGAGGTGAGGGTCGAGAAGAGACCAGAGAAGAGATAAAATATATTTTACTTATTTTGTTTGTTTAATCACAAGATAGTGAAAAAAAGAGGGGGAACAAAAATTTAGCTGAGGCGGTATCATTTGGTAAGTAAGCGGGGAAAATTTTAACAAGTAGGGGAAAATAATTTGAAGTGCCGCGCTTTGAATTTTTTCAGTATTTAAGACATCGGTCTGTTAAGGAAGTGATGTGTTAATAATACAAAGACATCACATTAACGCGGGATGATGTTAATGAAGTTTTTAACAACAGTGGCATGAATGACTGATGTCTAATGTGTGATGTCTATTATCTTTTTTCTTGTAGTGTTCATTCCACTTCTTGGTCCACTCAACACCTCTGTGAGTATCCTCCCAAGGAATAGGTGCTTCCTTTTCAACAAATTTCTTCGCCAATTCTTCCTTGCCCAGAGTAGGTACTGGAGTCTCAACATAAATACTGTCATCAGAACTTGAGGAATAATCATTCTGTTCTGATACCTCAACAGTGTGTGAAGCAACTGGAAATTCAGGAATAATATCATCTAAATTCTGATCAGCAGAATTTATCTCCAGAGCTGGTGTCTTTGATGTAGATGGAGCTTCCAGATAAAGAACTTCAGGTATATTCAAAATTTGAATATCTATTTCAGAATTATCAGTTTGTTCTTTAGCATCATCTGTAGCTTTAATAGGAGAGACATGAGGGGTAACAATTGTGTCATTAGCAGTGTCTTTGGCTTGAGTGGGAAGAGCTTCAATGATAATTGGTTCTTGTGAGATCAGAGATTCTTGATCCCCTTCCTCAGCTTCTTCAGTATCTTCTGATATAGCCTTAGTCAAATACCTCCTAGCCTTCATTTTCTTCAATCTCCTTGCCAATGAAGGAGTTGCTTCAGCAGCATTAGAATTTATAGATTTCCTTTTCAAAGTATCAGAACTTTGAGCTGCTTTTTCTTTCTGAGAAGTAACATTCTCAGCTTCAATTATCACAGGTTCAGAAGCATGAACTCGTGCTTCAATTATTTCCTCATATCATCAAAATTTATTATTGACCATTATTGAATCAAAACATTCATCACAGGATAAAGTTAAAAATCGATGAAGTAAAGATTAACAAATTGCAATTAAAACATGCATAGTCACATAATTTGAGAAACAAAGACCAAATCTTGCAAATTAAAGGAAATTTTATTAATATAATAGATGAGTACATTTCATGAAATTTATCAATTACATGCAAAAATTACAAGATAGTCTTATTCTAAGATTCTTAACATCAACAGCCTTAGTCCTAGTCTAAGAAGACTGACAAAGCTGACGGTGAAGAGAAACGAATGAATGATAATTAATTCTTCTTCCTACTTTCAACAAAGAGAACAACAAGATGAATGATTTGCTCCTGCTGTTTAAGAATACGAAGATGAACTTCTCTTTAGAAAGTTATTAGATCATTTTTAATGGTGCCTGGAAGTTGAATCCAGATGTCGAATGGAATGCTGTTGATAGGATATATAGTCAGAATTCCATTTCAAAAAATGGTCACAATTTCTGTACCATAGCAGTAAAACCAACTATAATGTGCCATTGTTTGAGAAAAATGAAAAGATGTGATTTTACTGATGAACGATCAGTCATTTAAATAGGCAATGGAATACCAAGGGACGCGAGGGCTGGTTAACAACTACAAGTAAAAATAATGATCCCTCGACTCCCTAAACCGATGTGTAATAATAATAGTCAGTAAAAGATCTAAAGGAAGAGTTAATGGGCACGGGAAATAATTAACAATTACTGTGCACATGTAGTTTTTCAAGACATACACGTTAACCACTAACCCATAATGATTATGACTGTTTTTATCTCACCCAAATTTATTCTGATTTAAATATGACTGTTTCAGATTTTACCACAAATAAGTCAAGTAAAGAAAAATGCCACGTAAGCATCAAAGATTCCATCAGGATTTAATATCAGAACTTAACTTATATCAGATTTTAACAGTCATCAGAACATGGCTTCTGTACTCAAAAAGTGAATATCTTTTTCTTTGATTCTTTAAACAAATACTGACTTGTTTTCTTCAGAGTTTAATCATCATAACTACCATCAGAACTTGTCCTCATAATTTATACAAATGATACTTAACTGTTTGTCAAAAACAACTTAATCACCACAGTAATTTTCATCATTCATATGGAGTGAAAGTGTGTGCATTCAGCGAAATATCAGATAAAGATTAAAGTGTGATCAACTTCAGTACATCTTAGAAATAAGGCATAACTCAGAAAAATGCTTAGAATCTGTCATCAGTCCTGATGTCTACTATAGAAAAAATTTATGCAAGAGTCCACCTCAACTGTTGGTGCTCATTTTATGCATCTTTTGAAATTCCTTTTTATAGTGGCTTCTCAGTCTAAGTGAGTCACAACTGCTTATCAAAATTTATGCTGTTATCAGAGTATTCCTCCAGTAATCATAGAGTGTGAAAAGTCACCAAGAAATTTTTTTGCTTTTCTGATGCATATTACTTACCAGCAATGCACTTGGGTCTTCCCTTCCATATTTTTTACTCTAGATCTCAAAGGAGTACCTGACTTTTATTCTTTTCTTTTCTTTTCTTTTCTTTTGATAAGTGAGGCTTATCAGTAATTAGTTCATTCTTAAGATTTACTGACATCAGAATTTGACAGATAAGAAACAAGAATCTAGTTTGTGACTTAGTAATAAGATATACAAAGTAAACTTGACTAAGCTCAATATCAGAATCTGCTTGTGTTAATGAGTTTCCACATAAACAACTAATTGAAACATGGGATTTCTAGTATGTTAAAGACTACTAGGTCAGCATCTAGCACAGTTATCCTCATTGGATTGAATAGCCACAGAACATTCAAAACACTTATCAGAGTATATAGATCCACATCAGATAACAATCAACATTTAATGAATTTTCAAATTAAGCACAGATTACATATAGATAATACAATTTGTAAACACTGATCATAAAGTCTGATCCATGAGAACAAAAACTAAGCAGATTTAGAGAAAGAACCTGAAACCATTCCATGTTCATTTACCAATCTTATAAAAGTAGTTTGACATAGTAGTTTTGTGAAGATATCTGCTAGCTATTGATCTGTTGGAACAAAATACAATTCCACTGTACCTTCATCCACATGTTCCCTTATGAAATGGTACCTAATGTTGATGTGTTTTGTCATTGAGTATTGAACTGGATTACCTGTCATAGCAATAACACTTTGATTATCACAATAAATAGGGATTTTAGAAAATTCTAACCCATAATCCAGTAACTGATTCTTCATCGATAGAATCTGTGCATAACAACTTCCTGCAGCAATATATTCTGCTTCTGCAGTTGATATGGAAATTGACTTTTGTTTCTTGCTAAACCAAGAAACCAATCTGCCTCCAAGAAATTGGCAGCTTCCACTAGTGTTTTTCCTGTCTATTTTGCATCCTGCAAAATCTGTATCTGAGTAACCAATTAGCTTAAAATCTGATTCCCCAGGATATCACAATCCTAGATCAGTTGTACCCTTAAAGTACTTGAAAATTCTTTTCACAGCTAATAAGTGAGGTTCTTTTGGATCAGCCTGAAATCTTGCACAAAGACAGGTAGCATACATGATATCAGGTCTACTTGCAGTTAGATAGAGTAAGGAGCCAATCATACCTCTATAGTTCGTAATATCTACTGATTTACCAGTATCCTTATCTAACTTGGTTGCAGTGGCCATGGGAGTGGATGCAGTTGAACAATCTTGCATTCCAAATTTCTTCAGTAAATTTCTGGTATAATTGGATTGACAGATAAAAGCGCTATCTACAGTTTCCTTGACTTGAAGCCCCATAAAATAGCTGAGTTCTCCCATCATACTCATTTGATATCTTGACTGCATTAGCTTTGCAAACTTCTCACACAGTTTGGATTTAGTAGAGCCAAATATGATATCATCAACATATATCTTTACCAAAAGTAATTCATTTCCATGGTTGTGGTAGAATAAAGTCTTGTCAATTTTGCCTCTGTGAAATCCACTTTCCAGAATGAATTGAGCTAAAGTCTCATACTATGCTCTTGGAGCTTGCTTAAGGCCATAAAGTGCTTTGTCAAGCCTGTAGACATGATTGGGAAATTTAGGATCTACAAAGCCCGGAGGTTGTTCAACATATACCTCTTCTTCCAATTCTCCATTGAGAAAAGCACTTTTTACATCCATTTGAAAGACTTTAAACTTCTTGTGAGCAGCATAATCCAAAAAGATCCTTATGGCTTCTAATCTAGAAACTGGTGCAAATATTTCATCATAATCAATACCCTCTTGTTGAGAGTAGCCTTTAGCAACCAGTCTTGCTTTATTCCTTGTAATTATGCCATCACTGCCAGTTTTGTTTCTGAACACCCATTTTGTACCAACAACTGATCTGTTCTTTGGTCTTGGCACTAGGGTCCAGGCTTTTTCCACTTTCTTTGGTTGAGTCTGAGATAGAAAAGAATGATAGAGACATTCATTTGAAGTTGCAGTTCTAGTTCTGACACCTGCTTCAGGATCTCCAATGATTAAATCAGGTGTATGTGCTTTAGTCCACTTCCTTGTAGATGGAAGTTGATCTATAGAACTGGATCCTTCCCCATAATCCATGTTATCTCCATCAGCATTTTCTGATGCTCCCCCTATAGTTATGCTCTCTGAGACTTCAGAATTTGAATTTGATTTTTCAGGAGTTGAAGAATCAGAGCTTCCAAAATTATCAGAATTTGGCTCATTAGAACTATATGTTTGAACTTGAAGAGCCAGTGACAGATTCTGATGCTTCTCGAGAGTCTTGAGATGTGGTAGGTTCTTCAGCTTGCTCCCCCTGGACAGGTGCATTTTCCTTTGGAGTTATTACCACAGTTTCAACGACGTCAGAACTTAATCCATCAGACAGACCTTACATGATCAGGATTTAAGTCATCAGAATTTCCAGAATCGGAATTTAAATCTTCATTCTCAAATCTCAGCTGATCATGATCATCAAAATCTTCTAGTCCATTAATCTTCTTATCATCAAAAGAGACATTGATAGATTCCATGACAACTCTTGTTCTCAAATTGTAGACTCTGAAGGCTTTTGTGGAAAGTGGATATCCAACAAAAATTCCTTCATCAGCTTTTAGATCAAATTTTGACAGCTGTTCAGGATGAGTCTTAAGAACAAAACACTTGCATCCAAATACATGAAAGTATTTCAGATTTGGCTTCTTTTTCTTCACCATCTCATATGGTGTTTTTCCATGCTTGTTTATGAGTGAAGAATTTTGTGTAAAACAAGCAGTCTGCATAGCTTCAGCCCAAAAATAGGTTGGCATCTTTGCTTCATCAAGCATAGTTCGTGCAGCTTCAATGAGAGTCACGTTCTTTCTTTCTACAACTCCATTTTGCTGTGGAGTTCCAGGTGTAGAAAATTCCTGTTTGATTCCATGATATTTGCAGAACTCTTCCATGATTGAATTCTTGAACTCGGTGCCATTATCACTCCTTATGATTTTAACAGAATCTTTCATCAATTTATCGAGCTGCCTGACATGATCAGTTAGGGTAGATGCAGTTTCAGTCTTCTTGTGCAAGAAGTACACCCAAGTGTATCTTGTGAACTCATCCACTATAACCATAACATATTTCTTCTTTGCAATAGACATGACATTGACTGGACCAAATAGATCAACATGTAGTAGGAGATAAGGCTCAAGAATTGATGACTCAGTTTTGCTCTTGAAAGAAGGTTTTCTTTGTTTTGCCTTCTTGTAGGATTTTATACATCATAGAAGCATGGTATAACAGTTTCTTGATATAAAATCCATATTAATTGCATACAAATCATGGATAAAATATATGGGATCGATTACTAACCTTTAAAAGCGATCCAAGAATGATGAGCGGAGATCCCTAGCAGCTGCTCCTCAAGTGTGAAGCACTCCACCTGTATCCACCAAGAGATCGAAGTAATGAAGGAGGAAGGGGTTGAGAGAATTAGGGTTGCCTCCTTTCTTTTCTTCTTTAAATTAGGGTTGTATTTTGGGTGAGGCAAATAGGGTTTATAATAGTATATTTATAGGCAAAAATTTTAGCTGAAAATTTTCCCATAAAACATTATTATTATTATGAACCCTTTAATTGATTATTATTATTAACCAATTAACTAATAATTAAAACACCTTTTAATCATTAATCCTTCTAAATACTTTAAAAAATAATTCTCTCATTTGATTTAATTTCCAAAAGTTAAATTCTTAATTAATAATATTAAGAACTTTTTCTTAATTAATTTATAATTAATTAAATCTCATTTAATCAATTATTAAATTAGCTAATTAATTATTTATTTCACAAATAAATAATTACCAACCATTATTAATTAATTCCTCCACCATTAAATCATTCTCTTTTATGGTGTGACCTTGTAGATTCAATATTAAACCGGTAGTAAAAATAAATAATAATAAAACTATTTTATCATTATTTATACAAATTCTCTAATTCATTAAATATGATTAATAAATTAATCATATTCATTCTACATCGTGAGGGATACTTCTCAGCATATCGCGACTATCCGGATAATACGAATTCACTGCTTAGAATACCAAGAACCTATTCAGTGAATAGTTATCGTACAATCAATTCCTTCTACCCTGCAATGTCACGATTAAATACAAGGCATGGAACTCGTCTCAAGCCTATCTTATTTAATCATATGCTTTCCCATTCACTATGCTTAGTTCTAATTAATGTGAATTAGAAACTCCCTTCTAATTTTATTCACTCTAACAAGAGATTCCTGAACTAGCATAAGTGGATCAGTATTGAACATTCTCTTCCTTCACTAGATACTTGTACAACTAGCACTATGTGAACATCTGTTGACACGTGAGTGAACTCCATCAGTTGTTCAGCTGTGTGAGTCATGTTCAGTGAACTTATTATATAATAAGCACCTACATATTAGCTATAGTGTCACCACACAAATGTCTATGAGAACAGACATCCTTCATAAAGAAGCAAGCATAGTATGTACCGATCTTTGCGAATTACTAATTACCAGTTAGTAATCCTACGACCAGGAACTATTTAAGGTCAGAGTTATCATCTTTTAGGTCTCATTATTATGATCTCATCATAATCCATAAAAAGCTTTACTCTAAACTATGGTACATCTTATTTAAACACTTAAATAGAGAAAGCCCGTAATAAACACAAAATAAGTCTTTTATTAATATCAATGAAATCAAAACAGATTAGATAAAAGTTATTCCTAAATCATCATACATGATTGGACTTAGGACACATCTCTTTCAATCTCCCACTTGTACTAAAGCCAATCACTCTGGTATCTAATACCCATCTTGTCTTTATGACGATCAAAGTGACTTTGAGAAAGTTGCTTTGTTAAAGGGTCTGCTATTTTGTTATTTGTGTCAACCCTCTTGACGTTGACATCTCCTCTTTCAACAATCTCCCTAATCAGATGAAAGCGCCGCAGGACATGCTTGGAATTCTTATGAGATCTTGGTTCCTTAGCTTGTGATATTGCTGCGTTGTTATCACAATACAACACAATAGGCTCCTCAATGCTAGGAACAACTCCCAACTCAGAAACAAATTTCCTCATCCAAACGGCTTCTTTTGCAGCCTCACTTGCAGCTATATATTCTGCTTCCGCTGTGGGGTCAGCCGTTGTAGACTGTTCGAAACTCTTCCAACTAATCGTACCACAATTCAGAGTAAACACGTACCCTGACATGGATTTGCTATCATCACTTTCTGATCGAAAACTAGAGTCAGTATAACCCTCTATTTTCAACTCAGATTCACCACCAAAAACAAGAAAAATATCCTTAGTCCTTCGCAAGTACTTAAGGATGTTCTTTACTGCTTTCCAATGGTCTTCACCTGGATCGGACTGATATCTGCTCGTCACACTAATTGAATAAGCAACATCAGGCCTAGTACATAACATCGCGTACATTATAGATCCTATTGCTGAAGCATAAGGAATCTTACTCATATGCTCTCTTTCCTCAGGTGTCTTAGGAGACATCTTTTCGGAAAGGGACACTCCATGGCTCATCGGTATGAGATCACTTTTGGAGTTTTCCATGCTAAACCTTTTAAGCACTTTCTGGATGTATATACCCTGGGTAAGACCTATCATTCTTCTAGATCTATCTCTATAGATCTTCATACCGATATTGTACGATGCTTCTCCCAAGTCCTTCATAGTGAAGTTCTTCGATAGCCACACTTTGACTGATTGCAGCATCGGTATATCATTTCCTATAAAAAGTATGTCATCTACATACATTACAAGAAATGTTACCGCACTCCCACTAACCTTCTTGTAGACACATGGTTCATCTATGTTTTTGATAAAACCAATCTCTTTGATTGTCTCATCAAAATGGATGTTCCATCTACGAGAAGCTTGCTTTAAACCGCATATGGTTCGCAGCAGCTTACACACTAGGTGTTCATTTCCCTTGGAAAGAAAACCCTCTGGCTATGTCATATACACTTCCTCTTCAAGTTTCCCATTAAGGAAGACCGTTTTCACGTCCATTTGCCAGATCTCATAGTCGTAGTAAGCAGCAATCGCAAGCAAAATCCGAATTGATTTTAACAGGGCTACAGGCGAAAAAGTTTCATCAAAGTCAATCCCTTGCCTTTGTCTGAATCATTTTGCCACGAGCCTGGCCTTATAGGTCTCCACCTGGCCATCTGCTCCAATCTTTCTTTTGTATACCCATTTGTAGTCAATAGGCTTCACACCCTCAGGTGCTTTAACCAAAGTCCATACTTGGTTGGTATACATAGATTCCATTTCGGATTTCATGGCACTATGCCATTTTTCTGAGTCAACACTACTCATAGCCTCATTATAGGTCATAGGGTCGTCATCATCAATGATTGACAACTCATTGTCATTCTCAATGACAAGGCCATAATACCTCTCAGGTTGGCGAGACACTCTTACTGACCTACGAATGGGCTGTTCCACAGAAGGTTGTTCAGTCTGAATAGGTGTTTCCATTTGAACCGTAGTAGTTTGTGCTTCTTGAACTTTATCAAGTTCAATTTTGCTCCCACTATTTCCTTCAAGGATAAACTGCTTTTCCAAGAAGGTAGCATGTCTGGAGACAAACACCCTATGATTGGTGTAAAAGTAATACCCTAAAGTCTCTTTAGGATATCCCATAAAATTACATTTTACGGATCGAGATTCCAGCTTATCTGGGTCAACTTTCTTGACATAAGCTGGACATCCCCAAATCTTAACGTGCTTAAGACTCAGTTTACTTTCTTTTCATATCTCATATGGAGTTTGAGGAACAGATTCAGAAGGCACCTTATTAAGTAAATATACTGAGGTTTCCAATGCATAACCCCACAGGAATACTGGAAGATTCGCATAGCTCATCATGGACCGAACCATGTCTAACAAAGTTCGATTTCTCCTTTCAGATACCCCATTCAACTGTGGAGTATATGGAGGAGTCCACTGGGAGACTATACCATTTTCTTTGAGATAATCTAGAAACTCTCCATTCAAGTATTCACCACCTCGATCTAATCGAAGAGTTATAATACTATGTTTGGTTTGTTTCTCTACTTCATGCTTATATTCTTTGAACTTTTCAAAGGCTTCAGACTTGTGTTTCATCAAATACACATATCCAAATCTAGATCGATCATCTATGAAAGTAATGAAGTATGAAAATCCACCCATGGCTTGCGTAGACATTGGTCCCAATACATCTGTGTGTACCAATCCTAGCAAATCTGCAGCCCTCTCTCCATGTCAACTAAATGGAGATTTGGTCATTTTACCTAATAGACAAGACTCGCATGTAGGATATGATTCAAAATCAAAGGGGTCAAGTAACCCTTCCTTATGCAATGTCCGCAGTCTTTTTTCACTAATATGACCAAGTCTGCAGTGCCACAAGAAAGTGAGATTTTCATCATCCCTTTTTCTTTTATTAGTATGTTCAATTTGTAGTAAATTATGCTCTACGTCACATACATACAAACCATTATTTAAAATACCACTTCCATAAAGAACGTTATCTCTAAGAATTGAACATTTATTATTCTGAATAACAAACAAAAATCCAGCCAAGTCTAACATGGGAATATAAATAATTGTAATAACCCCAATTTTTGAGAAATTTTGAAACCCTTATGAATAGTGTTTTTGCTGAATGAGAAAACTGTTCATGCCACGCTATGTAGGGGTTCTGTTATTGATCTTATGGGATATTATTAGTACTCTATGTGGTATATAAGTGTATGTAAAGATCGTCAGAATCCAATTCTGAACACTTGGATTTTTCCCGGAAATCCACTAGATACGGAAAGAATTGAGAAAAAGGTAACAGGATAAAAGGATTTAAATTAAAGGATTATAGGAGAGGATCATAAAAGGAATATAATATATTGAGAAAGGTTGAGGGAACCTAAGTAATAAGATACCGGGTATGATCCCTCAAACGATAAACGAAAACGAAAGTTAAGCGAACCGTATAACAGATCAGCGGTCATTAGGCAAACGATTAGGAAGTTAATCAAAGGGATTAGTGGGAATGATGTCATCCAACCAATAGAAAGAGGACAAGGAAGTGAGGATGACATCATGAGGATGACATAAGCATGACATGGGAAGGAAGGAGGTGTGGTGGCTTTGTAACCACACAAATCCAAGGGCAAGAAGGTAATTGACTAAAGCAAGCACAAAAACCAATCAACCAAGCCAAGTAAAATCATTTTCATCAAAAATCAAAAGCAACCAAGGCTTTGTTCTTCATTGCTCACGGCTTTTCACTATTCAAAAGGCAAGAGAAATTTAAAATCCAAGATCCAAGCTTCCTAAATTGGTAAGATAATTCCCTAATCATCTTCATGCTTAGTTAGGACTATATCATGAGTTTAAGCCATTAATTCCTTCTCAATCTTCTTCATTTAATCAAAGAAGAAGACTATGAATAGTGTTTTCAAGTTTTTTTAACTTGAAGTTTTCTTGTTTTCTTGAAGATCCAAGCATTCTTAAGACTTCTCAAAGCTTCTTAAGGCTTCCTAGCTCCTCCCACCTCTCCAAGGAAGGTATAAACTACAAACCCTAGCTTTAGTTTTGAGTAATTAGGATTGAATGTGTTTGATATAGCATATGTGAAGCATGATGCTTGATTGGTTGAAGTTTGGTTGAGTTTGTAGAGATTAGTTGGTTTTGTTGCATTGTTGGAGTTGTAAATCTTGGTAATTAGTTAAAGAACCTAAGTAAAGCTTTTAGTTCATGTGAGGAATAAGTATAAATGGTTAATGTGGATTTGTTGGGGCTGTTATGATGTGGTTTGGAGGGATATTGGTTGTATGATTGATTTGGGGTTGATTTGTGGTTGGTATTGAATGGTTTAAAATTTGGGAAATCGCGTAAACATAGCCGTCGTAACGTCCGATTTTCTTTGGACTGTTTGTGCATAGCATTAGGACCCGAGAACCCCCTGCTAGATTATGACCACTGCCATGTTTAGATAGCTCATGTTACGAGCTTCGTTTTGATATGTAGTTCGTTCGATTCCGATGAACGGTTTAGGAGAAACGGCCGTTTTAAGTAACGACGTTTCGCGAACGAACCCTTACCCCTCGCCTTACCTTGAAACATAGGTTAAAGACCAAAAAGGGTTAATTAATGTATGAAACATTTATGGTAAGTGTGTTAGGCAGTTGGTAAGACACTCGCGAAGAAATCGCTTTAAAACTCGTAAAGGTTAAATTATTAAAAATGGTGGAGCCGAGGGTACCCGAGTGACTTAAGCAAATCAGTGAGCGCAAAACAAGCGTTAGAGTCTAAGTTAGTTAAAGTACAGATTTACAAGTGATTTTGGTTTAATTCCAACTTACTTTTTGTTTATAGGTTATCAGACTCGTCCCGAGCCTTTCTCACCCCCAAGTCGCTCAGGCAAGTATTCTATCCGTTATACTGTTGTTGTGATGAATATATGTATTTGCATTATCTTGCGATAGATGCATGTTGGTTAATTAGCAAATGATGCAATATATTGAAGCATGCTGCTATGGTATATATATATGCATGCCTGTTTCGCATTCTTTCCATATATATATATCTGTTGGTTCAGTTGATAATACCTATGCTAGAGGATAGCGGTAGCTTGCATATACCCTTAGTATAGGGACCCAAAGGTGAAAATATTTTCTAAAACCGGGAGTCGAGGATCCCGAGTAGATTTTTGTATATATGGATATGGATATATATATATATATATTTATATATATATATGGTTATAGTTTTTCCAAACTATTAATCGAATAAAGTTTATTCGATAACTTTAAACTTTATTTTATTATTGAATATTATTTCGAATATCATTCGAAGGCGTATGACTCCTTTTGTTTATTTATCTGAATATTACTTGAATATTCATCGGAGGGCTTATGACTCTTTTATATTATTTATTGAATATTATTTGAATATTCATTCGAAGGCTTATGACTCAGTTTATATTATTTAATGAATATTATTTGAATATTCATTTGAGGATCTATGACTCCGATTATTTGTCGAGGTATATTCTTTATTTTATTAAAGAATAAGGTGTCAATAATCAAACTTATTTTCGATTATTCAAATAAAGATAGTACTTTCATATAAGTATATCTTTGGTTATTTAATACTCGTTTCAAGTATAAGTTTTAATACTTCTACTTCAATTATTTTTATAAAGATTATTCTTTATGGGAATATTATTTTAAATATTAACATTCAGTCATTTTCTAAATATTCTGGGGACTGATTTACTTCATTAAATCAGTTTTACTCCAAACACTCTTTAAAGTGTTTTCGAGTCTTTAAAATGATTTTCAAAAGTTAGAGCGGATCCCAAAACTATTTTTATATTTAAGATCTTCCTTTTAAAAAGGGGATTTAAATACTCGCTCAAAACATGGGGGATCCAGCTCGGTGGTGTGTTTTATATTCGCAACAAGGTTGCTGTCTTGGTAAAAGAGTTTTTGATTACTTACCCAATATTCGGGAAGTAAAATTCTTGGAACAAGTTAATCCATTAACAGGCATCGCCTGGGAAATATCGGTGAGTTTTCCTTTCCAACTAGATACGACTTCTTGTTGGAGCCGTATCAACAAGTTTCTACTTGGGGAAAGGGGGAAACGAGCTTTACGTTTCAGAGTCATGGATTTCATCTGAACTAGGAGTGGCGTAAGTGGTCGAGTAGCGCCGGCCCAGCCTTATTATATTGGCCCAAATGGCCTGGAAGTTCCGCTAAGGCGGTCCATTCCTTAGGAGTTCAGTGTTCGGTTGACAAGTAAATCCGACAGGTTCTCCTCTACATGTAGAAAATGGTGGGGTTGTACTACTACGACTGATAATCGTAAGTGGTCTTCCTGGCGCGGTAAACTCCCGTAATGAGTTCATCATCCATTTGGATAATTCTGCAACACTACCCGTAGCATTTCGATTGAAAGGCTACTAATGGGTGGTTGCCGAAGCATTGATAGGGTCAAACATTTTTACTGGTGTATCCATTGAATGAAGTATCTCGTAACTTCATCTCTTTTCAAAATATTTCAAAGATCAAATATTTTCAAGTTTTATTTGTGGTCTCATCTCTGGGATGACCTCGTGAATCTTATTATACTTCGAACAGTAGTAGTTCAAGTAGATTTCTAAATATGGTATAAGTATAGTGAAGTAATTGGTAACTTCATCTTCTTTTAAAACTTATATCCAGTAAGTAATTACCTTACTCACGATAAAGATTCTAGTAAGTATCCATTTAGATACTTATATTATTGTTATCACTATGTATTATCTTGCGAGCTATAAGGCTCACTCTTGCTTTATTTCTTCATCACACAACAACAGTTAGGAAAGATGGCCAGACTCCAGCAGACCCAGCGCAAGCGCGTGGGAAGCGTCCCGCGTCTTCCCGATGATGTTGTGGCTGCTATAGCTGCAGAGGTAGATCTATTGGTAGATCAGGCATTCTACTTTTGAGAATCAATTATGTATAATTATAACTTGTGGCAGATAATGGCAATTAACTGTAAATTTATCAAGTAATCGTTTTGGGTTGTAATAACTTTTAAATTGTGGATTCAAAGACTTGTACTTATTTGAATTTCATCTCTGAGACTATAACGGGTTGTGGTGTGTGTTAGTGTGGGGTCACAGCTTAAGGTTATTATTATTAATTAAGTGAAGTGATATTGTGGAAAGAAAGACCGTGACGACCCGGATCCCCGACCCCGGATCTGGGGGTGTTACAGAAATGGTATCAGAGCTAAGCGTTATAAACCTCAGAGATGATGGGACGTTAAGATAATAAGTTAACTAAGATAATAAGAACTCTTGCCAAGTTCATAGTCGGACTACGTAACGTAGTACTGACAGTTAAAACCCTTATGGGAACCCTTATAAATATCGTGATAGGAGCGTAGTTCGTTATCGTATATGGTAGCGGGACTCCGAACCCTGAGGTTGAGGAGCAACATCGCGATGATATTTTATTACTAATTGGAGATCGGATTGTGGATCCGATAGAGTGTCCTAATGCAGGACCGGATGATGTTGATATTGAGGATTTAGCGGTTGAGGATGTTGTCCTAGAAGGGATAGTTGTTGAGGAGGATCCCATGGAGGATCCTGACAGGATTGGATAAAGGACCACTGATGAATTGATGACCATGGTTTGGTCGACTACCAGAGGTAGGATTGGCCGGTCACTACCGGAGGTTCGTTCAAGTTGTAAAGATAGTAGCCCCTTTAACGCGGCTTACTCATAAGACTGAGAAGTTCGAATAGGCAGAAAAATGCGAGAGCAGCTTTTAAGAACTGAAGCAAAGGTTGGTGACGGCCCCTATGTTGGCGTTGCCGGAGGGAAAAAGGAGATTTTGTGATTTGTAAGTGACGCTTCGCATAAGGAATTAGGGTGCTTCTTATATAGCACAGCAAGATAATCGCGTCTGCGTCAAGACAATTAAGGGAATTTAAAATTCGATATCCCCACCCATGAGCTTGGGCTCGTGGCAATAGTTTTGCCCTAAAGATTGGAGGCACTACTTGTATGGAGAGAAGTGCGAGATTTAACTAAGCCATAAGTACTCTAGTATATTTTCCCGTAGAGAGAGCTCAACATACGCCCGAGGAGGCGGTTAGAGCTAATCAAGAATAATGATTGGGAGATTCTTTATCATTCGGGGAAAGCCAATATGGTGGCTGATGCCCTTAGTAAAAAGGAGAGACTCAAGATGATAATGTCTTTTGGAGAGTTTATAAGAGATTTTGGAAATAGTAGTGAAGGTAACCGGAGCCGGTACCGAAAAGCTGTTTGAGATTGCAATAGAGATCGAATTATTGGAAAAGAGCATACGGTGCCAGAGAAAGGTGATGAATGAAGGCAGAGAGCCAAAAAAAAAAAATAGATAAGAGGTTAATACCGAGAAAGATGAGAAGGGAATAATGAGGTATTCCTATAGAATTTGGGTTCCAAAAGTTCAAGAGCTTAAGGATGAGAACTTAGATGAGAGCCATAGTTTGAGGAATAAGATTTAGGGCAAACCCTGAATGTGATAGTCAGGGAGGTTGCCATCAAGAAAGAAAGAACCCATAACATAATGAAGTGGAAAATGAGGATTTTAACGTACAAGATAACCCCAAGTATGGGAGAAGGATGAAACATTCCATACTAAGGAAACGGAAAGTCGAGTAAGGAAAGGAGACCCGAGATGGTACTCCTATACGGCAATTCATGGACCTGTCTAAAGAGAACTTAGACTATTATCCCCAACCACCACCCTGAGGAGACAGTACGGTGAGAAATTCTTTCAGGACCTTTAAGTCGCTAAGCTCTCAGAGTTCCATGGAATAAGCTGACCCGGTCGAGGCAAGAGCCTGGCTAAAGGAAATAGATGAATCATTTGAGACTCTAAATGATTGACGAACCACAAAAGACTGTTTTGTCACTTACCCTCCTAAGAAAGAGACCATCCGCTGGTGAAAGACCAAGAAAGGCACGGAGCCAGAGGTTAGAATAAACTGATTTAAGTTCAGTCAATTGTTTTCGGGAAAGTAATTCCCAAGGTTATGGAGATAGTGTAAAAGCTTTAGAGCCAGAACAAAGGCAGATGAGTATGATGAATTATGAATCTAAGACGTAAAAGTTGTCAAGATTCATTCTGTAGACACGAATCCAGAATGACGGGATGTTTGAAATCAATGCTTATATTGTGTTGGTTCATGAAATAATGATAAGAGAAAGGAATATAACGGCAATAGAGTTTGAGGAATGATAAGGGAGTTGGGTATGAGGAAACCCTAAAGACTCGTAGCAATAGAAATAGAAAAGTATATGATCGTCAGGATGAGGGTGATTCACCATGAGTTAAAGTTGACAGTTGAGGGCATAAGAGATGCATATATTTTATCCCCTTTAAGTTGGGAGGATTCGAGGAAACATTGAGATAGTTCGAAGGATAAACAATGAGACGCGGATAGACTGAGGAGACAAGGAAGTAAGAAACTAGGAAAATTGGATGAAGGAAGTGACCTTCAAGAATGTGAAGTGTAAGACCGGTGGCATGATACCCAGAAAGGGAGACGCCAGGTATGAGAGATATCCCAACATTGAGATGACTGTTGAGATAAACAACAAAAGTAAATAAGGAATTATTAAGAAGAAGTTCACATTGAACACGACCAATATCTTCCAGAACATCCTTGTTATCGTTACCAAATTAGGCAAGAAAAGCGGATAACCGTTGTTATCTTTTGGAGGCCATATGGATTGACCTCAATTTGAATAAGGATGCTATTATGAAGTTAGGTATAGACTATCGAGGTGGAAATGATTGAACAAGATACCCTTATCAGGGATATATGACTTTATTTATCCATGGAAGGATGCTTGTACCTTTTTAGAGGTGGAATTAAGGATAGAACATCGGTAACTTAAAACGAATCCTAGGGGAATGCATAAAGGTTGGCATTTCACCCTTAATAGAGATAATATGAGTTTTGACAGTATGAATTGGAAAGGATTAAGGTAACAATAACCTTTAAGAATTAGTGGAGAAATTTTTCAGATGTATATAGACAATGGTTCTAGTAATAGTGAATGGTATTTTGATATGCCCTGTATCTAGGGAATACAGGAGGAACGATTGAAGGATAACCTTAGAGGTTTTACAAGGAGAAAGGTAATATTCAAAATTCTCAAGAATAAAAATGTTGATAAAGGAAATATGACATAATTATAATGATGCCAAGTGGGGCACGTGTTAAACCACGAGAAAGTATGGATCGAACCAGTAAGGGTCGAAATTGTTCAGGGCAATTAGGACCTAAGATAAAAGATGTTCTAAGTATGATTGAGAGTCAGTCGTGACAGTGATTAACCTCTAAAGATTGAGGCAATAACTTATGGAAAAATGGTGATATTTTTTTTTCCCATCTGATTTTAAGGAAAACATCTTCACTCAAGCAGTGATCGGAAATAAGGTAGAAAATTTATTTGGAGGTGGTTAAAATGACATTGACTGTAAGGAAATTTTACTATCAGGAAAGGCCAAAGAGGTGGCCGACACTTTAAGGGTAAGTGGATAATTATAGGCGCGTGTGCCAAAAGAATACAGTGATGATGGTTAAAACTGTGAAGGTTGTATTATGGTTTGGAAGATTGACATTCCTTTTGATGACTGTGCAATACCCAACCGTAATAGTAGTTGGTAAAGGTTTAATTCGTGTAATCGCCATGATCGGGCTATCTATCTTAGAAGGTCCTATCTTGAGAATAATCCAGGACCATGTTTCAAAAAGGACTAGATGAACCCTTGAGTTAATTCTTCTATTTAGGGCGTATGATTAAGAATGGTATTAACCTGCTATCGTTGCTTTGATTGAAACTCTTCTGCACTTTTATCTGCTTCATGTCATGAAAGTACGTCAGAGTTTGGAGTGTTCTTCATGAATTGTGATTGGTGGTTATGTTAACTCCTTAGGAGAATTTGATACGACATGTATGGACTCCGTATGGTTAGCTATTAAGACTTCATGGAAAATGAATGACTACAGTAGGTTAGTAGTGGACCATAGTAATGCAGCAATGATTCTGCGAGTGGTGAGCTGATTACAACCGTGAGAGTTGTATTGGAATGGATGTTGAGGTTGAGTACCACTAATCGGGTCGTGGTAATGTATAAGTTATCATTGATAGACTAATTAAGTAGAGTATCTACCAATTGAATATTTATTCCTTCTTATGAAAAGAGAGTCGTATTACTATATGAGGAAGGTTGCGGTGCAAGCATAGAATTCTAGTAATGATGATGTCTAGAATGAGATCCCAGATTCAATTTTCGATGTCGAGGGAGTTTCAAAGGTGATTGTGTATAAGCTCGAGGAAGAGCATGGGTCCATAGAATGATGGACGGAATGGCAAAAATATTTAGGCATGTGAAATACGATGCTATAACACTTGATGTTGATATAAATATATATGTTTCGTTCTCCTATGACAGACCTCTATAGTTCAGAGGTAGGTTCCAAGCCAGATATTTGGTGACAGTATATATTTTTTTTCATATATACAATTCTCTTCAATTTGTTCTTTTCTCTTCTTTTCATTTCATATAAGCTGAGAAGAACAACCCTTCCAGAAGGGGAGGTATTGCCGAATGACTATCTATCTGTGTGATAGAAGCCGAGTAGGATACCAGCTATTGTTTAATTGCTTGTCAAGTACTAAAGGCTGGCCACCTTCTGTACTAACTATGCGATATAACAAGTGTTCATGATCTTAGTGATCTCTCAACAAATTCCTTTACTTCTATTTGATTGATCAAATTTTGGAAAATAGAAACAACTGAAAAAGGAGTAATAAAGTGGTGGTAGTATGCGGAATGGGAACACATTCGTGATACTAAGGTTGACGTGGTTATTAAAAGGTTATAGAACGCTAGCGAGCAAAAGTATAACCCGTATAATATTAGGAACGGAAGGTAGTAGCGATTACGAACTGGAAAAGAATGGGTATTGAGAAGCAAAAGTTCTAATGATTAGAAGCTATGATGAGAGTCTGTGTAATAGACTTGAAAGAATTTGGAATGATCACTTAATAAGAATTGAGTTATCTTACGACAATAGATCCTATGTCATTATCGAGATGTCGCCTTATGAGATCCTTGAGGGAAGACAATGTCGATCTCCCTTATGTTAGGATGAAGTTGTAGAGCGCAAGATGCTCGGACCCGCAGTAGTCCAAAGGACCAAGGATATGATAGATCTAATCAGAGGACGGCTGGTAGTAGCCCAAGATGGACATGATAAGTATGTTGATTTGACACGAAAGGATAAAGAGTATGAAATAGGGGACCTAGAAATGTTATAGGTATCCCTTGGAAAGGATTGATGAGGTTCGGAAAGAAAGGAAAGCTAAGTCCACAAATTGTTGGACCCTTGGATATATTAAGACGTTTTGGGAAGTTAGCATATGAGCTAGCCCTACCCCCCCGAACATGTAGTAAGTTCATAGCGTGTTTCACGTATCAATGTTAAGGAAGTGTAATTTGGATGCCAGATAAATAGAGGCATATGAGCGCATAGATATGCAACCCGACGTAACCTATATGGAGCAACCAGGAAGGGTTATAGAGTGAAAAGGAACAAGTGCTTAGGAGAAGGATTATCAAACTAGGCAGAGTTTGGTGGTAGAACCACAACGTGGAAAAATTGACTCGAGAGTTAGAAAGTGTAATGCTAAGAAAGTATCCCCATTTGTTTTCTATCTGATTCCGGGACGGAATCCTTTTAAGGAGGGGAGACTGTAATAACCCCAATTTTTGAGAAATTTTGAAACCCTTATGAATAGTGTTTTTGCTGAATGAGAAAACTGTTCATGCCACGCTATGTAGGGGTTCTGTTATTGATCTTATGGGATATTATTAGTACTCTATGTGGTATATAAGTGTATGTAAAGATCGTCAGAATCCAATTCTGAACACTTGGATTTTTCCCGGAAATCCACTAGATACGGAAAGAATTGAGAAAAAGGTAACAGGATAAAAGGATTTAAATTAAAGGATTATAGGAGAGGATCATAAAAGGAATATAATATATTGAGAAAGGTTGAGGGAACCTAAGTAATAAGATACCGGGTATGATCCCTCAAACGATAAACGAAAACGAAAGTTAAGCGAACCGTATAACAGATCAGCGGTCATTAGGCAAACGATTAGGAAGTTAATCAAAGGGATTAGTGGGAATGATGTCATCCAACCAATAGAAAGAGGACAAGGAAGTGAGGATGACATCATGAGGATGACATAAGCATGACATGGGAAGGAAGGAGGTGTGGTGGCTTTGTAACCACACAAATCCAAGGGCAAGAAGGTAATTGACTAAAGCAAGCACAAAAACCAATCAACCAAGCCAAGTAAAATCATTTTCATCAAAAATCAAAAGCAACCAAGGCTTTGTTCTTCATTGCTCACGGCTTTTCACTATTCAAAAGGCAAGAGAAATTCAAAATCCAAGATCCAAGCTTCCTAAATTGGTAAGATAATTCCCTAATCATCTTCATGCTTAGTTAGGACTATATCATGAGTTTAAGCCATTAATTCCTTCTCAATCTTCTTCATTTAATCAAAGAAGAAGACTATGAATAGTGTTTTCAAGTTTTTTTAACTTGAAGTTTTCTTGTTTTCTTGAAGATCCAAGCATTCTTAAGACTTCTCAAAGCTTCTTAAGGCTTCCTAGCTCCTCCCACCTCTCCAAGGAAGGTATAAACTACAAACCCTAGCTTTAGTTTTGAGTAATTAGGATTGAATGTGTTTGATATAGCATATGTGAAGCATGATGCTTGATTGGTTGAAGTTTGGTTGAGTTTGTAGAGATTAGTTGGTTTTGTTGCATTGTTGGAGTTGTAAATCTTGGTAATTAGTTAAAGAACCTAAGTAAAGCTTTTAGTTCATGTGAGGAATAAGTATAAATGGTTAATGTGGATTTGTTGGGGCTGTTATGATGTGGTTTGGAGGGATATTGGTTGTATGATTGATTTGGGGTTGATTTGTGGTTGGTATTGAATGGTTTAAAATTTGGGAAATCGCGTAAACATAGCCGTCGTAACATCTGATTTTCTTTGGACTGTTTGTGCATAGCATTAGGACCCGAGAACCCCCTGCTAGATTATGACCACTGCCATGTTTAGATAGCTCATGTTACGAGCTTCGTTTTGATATGTAGTTCGTTCGATTCCGATGAACGGTTTAGGAGAAACTGCCGTTTTAAGTAACGACGTTTCGCGAACGAACCCTTACCCCTCGCCTTACCTTGAAACATAGGTTAAAGACCAAAAAGGGTTAATTAATGTATGAAACATTTATGGTAAGTGTGTTAGGCAGTTGGTAAGACACTCGCGAAGGAATCGCTTTAAAACTCGTAAAGGTTAAATTATTAAAAATGGTGGAGCCGAGGGTACCCGAGTGACTTAAGCAAATCAGTGAGCGCAAAACAAGCGTTAGAGTCTAAGTTAGTTAAAGTATAGATTTACAAGTGATTTTGGTTTAATTCCAACTTACTTTTTGTTTATAGGTTATCAGACTCGTCCCGAGCCTTTCTCACCCCCAAGTCGCTCAGGCAAGTATTCTATCCGTTATACTGTTGTTGTGATGAATATATGTATTTGCATTATCTTGCGATAGATGCATGTTGGTTAATTAGCAAATGATGCAATATATTGAAGCATGCTGCTATGGTATATATATATGCATGCCTGTTTCGCATTCTTTCCATATATATATATATCTGTTGGTTCAGTTGATAATACCTATGCTAGAGGATAGCGGTAGCTTGCATATACCCTTAGTATAGGGACCCAAAGGTGAAAATATTTTCTAAAACCGGGAGTCGAGGATCCCGAGTAGATTTTTGTATATATGGATATGGATATATATATATATATATTTATATATATATATGGTTATAGTTTTTCCAAACTATTAATCGAATAAGGTTTATTCGATAACTTTAAACTTTATTTTATTATTGAATATTATTTCGAATATCATTCGAAGGCGTATGACTCCTTTTGTTTATTTATCTGAATATTACTTGAATATTCATCGGAGGGCTTATGACTCTTTTATATTATTTATTGAATATTATTTGAATATTCATTCGAAGGCTTATGACTCAGTTTATATTATTTAATGAATATTATTTGAATATTCATTTGAGGATCTATGACTCCGATTATTTGTCGAGGTATATTCTTTATTTTATTAAAGAATAAGGTGTCAATAATCAAACTTATTTTCGATTATTCAAATAAAGATAGTACTTTCATATAAGTATATCTTTGGTTATTTAATACTCGTTTCAAGTATAAGTTTTAATACTTCTACTTCAATTATTTTTATAAAGATTATTCTTTATGGGAATATTATTTTAAATATTAACATTCAGTCATTTTCTAAATATTCTGGGGACTGATTTACTTCATTAAATCAGTTTTACTCCAAACACTCTTTAAAGTGTTTTCGAGTCTTTAAAATGATTTTCAAAAGTTAGAGCGGATCCCAAAACTATTTTTATATTTAAGATCTTCCTTTTAAAAAGGGGATTTAAATACTCGCTCAAAACATGGGGGATCCAGCTCGGTGGTGTGTTTTATATTCGCAACAAGGTTGCTGTCTTGGTAAAAGAGTTTTTGATTACTTACCCAATATTCGGGAAGTAAAATTCTTGGAACAAGTTAATCCATTAACAGGCATCGCCTGGGAAATATCGGTGAGTTTTCCTTTCCAACTAGATACGACTTCTTGTTGGAGCCGTATCAACAAGTTTCTACTTGGGGAAAGGGGGAAACGAGCTTTACGTTTCAGAGTCATGGATTTCATCTGAACTAGGAGTGGCGTAAGTGGTCGAGTAGCGCCGGCCCAGCCTTATTATATTGGCCCAAATGGCCTGGAAGTTCCGCTAAGGCGGTCCATTCCTTAGGAGTTCAGTGTTCGGTTGACAAGTAAATCCGACAGGTTCTCCTCTACATGTAGAAAATGGTGGGGTTGTACTACTACGACTGATCATCGTAAGTGGTCTTCCTGGTGCGGTAAACTCCCGTAATGAGTTCATCATCCATTTGGATAATTCTGCAACACTACCCGTAGCATTTCGATTGAAAGGCTACTAATGGGTGGTTGCCGAAGCATTGACAGGGTCAAACATTTTTACTGGTGTATCCATTGAATGAAGTATCTCGTAACTTCATCTCTTTTCAAAATATTTCAAAGATCAAATATTTTCAAGTTTTATTTGTGGTCTCATCTATGGGATGACCTCGTGAATCTTATTATACTTCGAACAGTAGTAGTTCAAGTAGATTTCTAAATATGGTATAAGTATAGTGAAGTAATTGGTAACTTCATCTTCTTTTAAAACTTATATCCAGTAAGTAATTACCTTACTCACGATAAAGATTCTAGTAAGTATCCATTTAGATACTTATATTATTGTTATCACTATGTATTATCTTGCGAGCTGTAAGGCTCACTCTTACTTTATTTCTTCATCACACAACAACAGTTAGGAAAGATGGCCAGACTCCAGCAGACCCAGCGCAAGCGCGTGGGAAGCGTCCCGCGTCTTCCCGATGATGTTGTGGCTGCTATAGCTGCAGAGGTAGATCTATTAGTAGATTAGGCATTCTACTTTTGAGAATCAATTATGTATAATTATAACTTGTGGCAGATAATGGCAATTAACTGTAAATTTATCAAGTAATCGTTTTGGGTTGTAATAACTTTTAAATTGTGGATTCAAAGACTTGTACTTATTTGAATTTCATCTCTGAGACTATAACGGGTTGTGGTGTGTGTTAGTGTGGGGTCACAGCTTAAGGTTATTATTATTAATTAAGTGAAGTGATATTGTGGAAAGAAAGACCGTGACGACCCGGATCCCCGACCCCGGATCTGGGGGTGTTACAATAATATTCCTCACAATCCAGGGAACAAAATAACAATTATTTAAAACAATAGTCTTGCCCGTAGGCATATGTAAATGAAATGATCCTACAGCTTCAGCAGCAACTCTTGCTCCATTTCCCATCCGTAGAATCACCTCCTCTTCTTCAAGAGTCCTACTTCTCCTTAGTCCCTGCAACGAATTGCAAATATGAGAACCACGGGCGGTATCTAATACCCAAGTAGAAATTTGATTTAATGACATATTTAATTCAATCGTGAACATACCTGAAACAGAAGCGGTAGTCTCACTACCCTTCTTCTTCTTCAATTCTGCAAGGTAAACCTTGCAGTTCCTCTTCCAGTGCCCCACCTTGTTACAATGAAAGCAAACAGCTTTGCTCTTGGGGTCTTCAGCTTTTGGTGGAACCGGCTTTTTCTCACCTACTTTCTTCTTCTTGGAAGGGTTCTTCTTCCTTTTCTTAGGATTGGAACCTTCACCAATTAGAAGAACAGAACTCTTCTTAGGGGGAAAATTCGATTCCGAAGTCTTCAACATGTTGTGGAGTTCAGGAAGGCTGACATCCAGCTTATAAATGTGAAAGTTCACAACAAACTGTGAGAACGAACCCGGAAATGATTGCAAGACCAAGTCTTGGCTCAGCTCCCCATCCATGGCAAAACCAAGTTGTCCAAGACGTTCATTCAAATTGATCATCTTAAATACATGGTCATTCACGGATGATCCCTCATACATCCTACAACCGAACAGCTCCTTCGATATCTCATATCGAGTTGTCCTCCCTGCCACATCATACAACTCTTGTAGATGCATAAGGATAGTGTGAGCATCCATATTCTCATGCTGCTTCTGTAGCTCCATGTTCATGGAAGCTAGCATGATGCATTGAGCAATATTTGCATCATATATCCACTTACGATACACAACATGTTCATCATTATGTGCATTGTTAGCAGGTTCAGTAGGCTTAGGTGAGTCAAGCACATATTCCAACTCTGCTCTTGGGGTCTTCAGCTTTTGGTGGAACCGGCTTTTCTTCACCTACTTTCTTCTTCTTGGAAGAGTTCCTCTTCCTTCTCTTAGGATTGAAACCTTCACCAATTAGAAGAACAGAACTCTTCTTAGAGGGAAAATTCGATTCCGCAGTCTTCAACATGTTGTGGAGTTCAGGCAGGCTGACATCCAACTTATTCATGTGAAAGTTCACAACAAACTGCGAGAACGAACTCAGAAGCGATTGCAAGACCAAGTCTTGCCTCAGCTCCCCATCCAAGGCAAAACCAAGTTGTCCAAGACGTTCAATCAAATTGATCATCTTAAGTACATGGTCATTCACAGATGGTCCCTCAGACATCCTACAATCGAACAGCTCCTTCGATATCTCATATCGAGTTGTCCTCCCCGCCACATCATACAACTCTTGTAGATGCATGAGGATAGTGTGAGCATCCATATGCTCATGTTGCTTCTGTAGCTCAATGTTCATGGAAGCTAGCATGATGCATTGAGCAACATTTGCATCATCTATCCACTTACGATACACAACATGTTCATCATTATGTGTATCACTAGCAGGTTCAGTAGGCTTAGGTGAGTCAATAACGTATTCCAGCTTCTCAATCCTGAGAACAATTCTCAAGTTTCGAAGCCAGTCAGCAAAATTAGGACCAGTCAACTTGTGAGCATCTAGTATACTCCGGAGTGATAGTGCAGAAGACATAACGTATATAGTAAATCTGTAAATGATGAACACATAACAACACTTAGAAAATATTCAATTTCATTTCAAAACACTATATGAATCGGCTCTTTATTCATAAGTGGCTCACACTAGTTTATCTAATTTATATAACCCCTTAAGTGAAAAATTAAGCATTCATAATACTAGTGGGAACAGGGATAATACATTCCATCACACAACCTCGGTTGTAGCACGAAACGTCATGTGATGTTCAATAGGCAGACAACTCTTGTCAATTACATCTTATGTTATTCCATAATAAAACTTTAGCCTCTTGAATAATTGATTCACAGCTGTAGCACGACAGACTCAATATTCTAAGTCAAGTCTAACCCAACATTTCGTATAATTGAATAAGTCTCCAACGGCCCACGGCTGCAGCACGTAACGACCTTTAGATTCTAATTCAATGTACACATCTCTATGTAATAGACAAGTATTTCTTATTTCAAAATCAAAGCCCTCGGCTGTAGCACGAAATGACAATGATTTAAAAATAAGAACTACTTTCTACCATGTTGGAAGGCTTTGACCGACACAAGCCCGTTGTGTCATTGGCCAATTACTACTTGATATTATTTAATTTTAGAGGGATTATATTATATTATAATCATAATCATATTATAAAGAGATTCTTCCTTTTAAATTAAATATTTCAAAACAATAATCGATAATCAGATGATTCCCAGATCGGGGGGGAGCATTGTCAAGAGGCGTCACTTAATACCCCTTTCTTACATATCGAAATCTGTTTTTGACAGAATCATCCTTTCTCTCAATATTGAAAATTCATATTTAATTACGTGTTTCATAAACACAAGAATCTCATGATTGTATTCATAATATTTATATTAAGGTCATGAAACAATTTCACTATACTAGATTGTCTAACATACGCCTTATGCTAATTAAGTTCACCTAAATCTATCATCGCATGATAAGTTAAGCATATATCACATATATAAGCATGAATAAACGTAAAGGTAGGTATTTTAAATCATGTAGCATATTACTCTAAGCAAAATACATCTTTATGTATCACATGAAGCATTTAAAAGTAATTAAAACAATTAAAAAACAGCTTAATACACTACTGTTAGCTATAAACAGTCCGAAACAGTTTCAGGAAAAATAATTTAATATACCATTAGAAGCGTCTCGAAAAAACAAATCCAACGACACCAAGCACGCCCCAAACAGACTCCCCACGCGCCCTCACACGCCTCAAGAAGGGACCTGACGCGCCAATACGAGCACACGCGCCGTCAGGCGCGTAACTGACATTCAGCCACTCGCCCCCACGCGCACACGCGCCCTCACAACTTAGCTGATGGTAGTGTGATGTCATCTGATGACATCAGCATGACGTCAGCGTCAGCGCTGACCAGTTGACCGCGCGTGTCAGATACGCGCTGCGCGTGACACAAGAGCGTATGACCCTCACGCGCGCTAGCCAGCCGCGCGGTCCTTCGCCCGTTTCTGTCTTTTGCCGTTTTTTTATTATAATCAGCCACCATGGAACGCCGTGCCAACCCATCAACATCAGTACACACTTTTTGGATTTCAGCAGGATACAATATATATATATATATATATATACATAACAGATTACATATATATACATATTTTATTACGAATTTTAATTAAAATAACTTTAAAAATTCATAATAATTAATCCACACATCAGAAAATTATGAAAAAAATACTCAGACGATCTACAACACTTGTAAAACTCATATCTACAGTCAAACCAATTTTGAGAAATAATTTCTAATTAATCATAATTAATCCATGATATAACTTGCAAAAATCATAATAAATTCATACAAGATCAGAAAATTCTGAAATTTTTATCACAGATCTATATGAATACAACCTAAGCTCTGATGCCATTATAGGATTTTATACATCATAGAAGCATGGTATAACATTTTCTTGATATAAAATCTATATTAATCGCATACAAATCATGGATAAAATATATGGGATCGATTACTAACCTTTAAAAGTGATCCAAGAATGATGAGCGGAGATCCCTAGCAGCTGCTCCTCAAGTGTGAAGCACTCCACCGATATCCACCAAGAGATCGAAGTAATGAAGGAGGAAGGGGTTGAGAGAATTAGGGTTGCCTCCTTTCTTTTCTTCTTTAAATTAGGGTTGTATTTTGGTTGAGGCAAATAGGGTTTATAATAGTATATTTATAGGCAAAAATTTCAGCTCAAAATTTTCCCATAAAATATTATTATTATTATTAACCCTTTAATTGATTATTCTCATTAACCAATTAACTAATAATTAAAATACCTTTTAGTCATTAATCCTTTTTCTAAACACTTTAGAAAATAATTCTTTCATTTGATTTAATTTCCAAAAGTTAAATTCTTAATTAATAATATTAAGAACTTTTTCTTAATAAATTTATAAGTAATTAAATCTCATTTAATCAATTATTAAATTAGCTAATTAATTATTTATTTCAAAAATAAATAATTCATTATTAATTAATTCCTCCACCATTAAATCATTCTCTTTTATGGTGTGACCCTGTAGGTTCAATATTAAGCCGGTAGTAGAAATAAATAATAATAAAACTATTTTATCATTATTTATACAAATTCTCTAATTCATTAAATATGATTGATAAATTAATCATATTCATTCTACATCGTGAGGGATACTTCTCAGCATATCACGACTATCCAGATTATACGAATTCACTGCTTAGAATACCAAGAACCTATTCAGTGAATAGTTATCGTACAATCAATTCCTTCTACCCAGCAATGCCATGATTAAATACAAGGCATGGAACGTGTGTCCAGCCTATCTAATTTAATCATTTGCTTTCCCATTTACTATGCTCAGTTCTATGTAAATTAGAAACTCCTTTCTAATTTCATTCACTCTGGCCAGACTGAACTAGCATAAGTGGATCAGCCTTGAACATTCTCTTCCTTCACTGGAAGGGGTAGATCCTTTATTGATCATTCACTATCTTCGTGTACAAATTCATATACCCAGTAGAGCCCTAATAATTGTCCCTGGAGACTAAGAACTAAACCAAAGCATAGTTCAGTGTACACAAACTGACTATGATGACCTCAAGTCTAAGGATACTTGTACAACTATCACTATGTGAACAAACTGACTATGCTGACCTCAATTTCTGGTATAATTGGATTGACAGATAAAAGCGCTATCTACAGTTTCCTTGACTTGAAGCACCAGAAAATAGCTGAGTTCTCCCATCATACTCATTTGATATCTTGACTGCATTAGCTTTGCAAACTTCTCACACAGTTTGGATTTAGTAGAGCCAAATATGATATAATCAACATATATCTTTACCAAAAGTAATTCCTTTCCATGGTTGTGGTAGAATAAAGTCTTGTCAATTTTGCCTCTGTGAAATCCACTTTCAAGAATGAATTGAGCTAAAGTCTCATACTATGCTCTTGGAGCTTGCTTAAGGCCATAAAGTGCTTTGTCAAGCCTGTAGACATGATTGGGAAATTTAGGATCTACAAAGCCCGGAGGTTGTTCAACATATACCTCTTCTTCCAATTCTCCATTGAAAAAAGCACTTTTTACATCCATTTGAAAGACTTTAAACTTCTTGTGAGCAGCATAATCTAAAAAGATCCTTATGGCTTCTAATCTAGAAACTGGTGCAAATATTTCATCATAATCAATACCCTCTTGTTGAGAGTAGCCTTTAGCAACCAGTCTTGCTTTATTCCTTGTAATTATGCCATCACTGCCAGTTTTGTTTCTGAACACCCATTTTGTACCAACAACTGATCTGTTCTTTGGTCTTGGCACTAGGGTCCAGACTTTATTTCTTTCAAATTCATTTAACTCTTCCTGCATTGCTTGCACCCAATCAGCATCTTGAAGAGCTTCTTCCACTTTCTTTGGTTGAGTCTGAGATAGAAAAGAATGATAGAGACATTCATTTGAAGTTGCAGTTCTAGTTCTGACACCTGCTTCAGGATCTCCAATGATTAAATCAGGTGTATATGCTTTAGTCCACTTCCTTGTAGATGGAAGTTGATCTATAGAACTGGATCCTTCCCCATAATCCATGTTATCTCCATCAGCATTTTCTAATGCTCCCCCTATAGTTATGCTCTCCGAGACTTCAGAATTTGAATTTGATTTTTCAGGAGTTGAAGAATCAGAGCTTCCAAAATTATCAGAATTTGGCTCATTAGAACTATATGTTTGAACTTGAAGAGCCAGTGACAGGTTCTGATGCTTCTCGAGAGTCTTGAGATGTGGTAGGTTCTTCAGCTTGCTCCCCCTGGACAGGTGCATTTTCCTTTGGAGTTATTACCACAGTTTCAACGACGTCAGAACTTAATCCATCAGACCTTACATAATCAGGATTTAAGTCATCAGAATTTCCAGAATCGGAATTTAAATCTTCATTCTCAAATCTCAGCTGATCATGATCATCAAAATCTTCTAGTCCATTAATCTTCTTATCATCAAAAGAGACATTGATAGATTCCATGACAACTCTTGTTCTCAAATTGTAGACTCTGAAGGCTTTTGTGGAAAGTGGATATCCAACAAAAATTCCTTCATCATCTTTTAGATCAAATTTTGACAGCTGTTCAGGATGAGTCTTAAGAACAAAACACTTGCATCCAAATACATGAAAGTATTTCAGATTTGGCTTCTTTTTCTTCACCATCTCATATGGTGTTTTTCCATGCTTGTTTATGAGTGAAGAATTTTGTGTAAAACAAGCAGTCTGCACAGCTTCAGCCCAAAAATAGGTTGGCATCTTTGCTTCATCAAGCATAGTTCGTGCAGCTTCAATGAGAGTCACGTTCTTTCTTTCTACAATTCCATTTTGCTGTGGAGTTCCAGGTGCAGAAAATTCCTGTTTGATTCCATGATATTTGCAGAACTCTTCCATGATTGAATTCTTGAACTCGGTGCCATTATCACTCCTTATGATTTTAACAGAATCTTTGATCAATTTATCCAGCTGCCTGACATGATCAGTTAGGGTAGATGCAATTTCAGTCTTCTTGTGCAAGAAGTACACCCAAGTGTATCTTGTGAACTCATCCACTATAACCATAGCATATTTCTTCTTTGCAATAGACATGACATTGACTGGACCAAATAGATCAACATGTAGTAGGCGATAAGGCTCAAGAATTGATGACTCAGTTTTGCTCTTGAAAGAAGATTTTCTTTGTTTTGCCTTCTTGTAGGATTTTATACATCACAGAAGCATGGTATAACATTTTCTTGATATAAAATCCATATTAATTGCATACAAATCATGGATAAAATATATGGGATCGATTACTAACCTTTAAAAGCGATCCAAGAATGATGAGCGGAGATCCCTAGCAGCTGCTCCTCAAGTGTGAAGCACTCCACCTGTATCCACCAAGAGATCGAAGTAATGAAGGAGGAAGGGGTTGAGAGAATTAGGGTTGCCTCCTTTCTTTTCTTCTTTAAATTAGGGTTGTATTTTGGGTGAGGCAAATAGGGTTTATAATAGTATATTTATAGGCAAAAATTTTAGCTGAAAATTTTCCCATAAAACATTATTATTATTATGAACCCTTTAATTGATTATTCTTATTAACCAATTAACTAATAATTAAAACACCTTTTAATCATTAATCCTTCTAAATACTTTAAAAAATAATTCTCTCATTTGATTTAATTTCCAAAAGTTAAATTCTTAATTAATAATATTAAGAACTTTTTCTTAATTCATTTATAATTAATTAAATCTCATTTAATTAATTATTAAATTAGCTAATTAATTATTTATTTATAAAATAAATAATTACCAGCCATTATTAATTAATTCCTCCACCATTAAATCATTCTCTTTTATGGTGTGACCTTGTAGGTTCAATATTAAACCGGTAGTAGAAATAAATAATAATAAAACTATTTTATCATTATTTATACAAATTCTCTAATTCATTAAATATGATTAATAAATTAATCATATTCATTCTACATCGTGAGGGATACTTCTCAGCATATCGCGACTATCCGGATAATACGAATTCACTGCTTAGAATACCAAGAACCTATTCACTGAATAGTTATCGTACAATCAATTCCTTCTACCCTGCAATGTCACGATTAAATACAAGGCATGGAACTCGTCTCAAGCCTATCTTATTTAATCATATGCTTTCCCATTCACTATGCTTAGTTCTAATTAATGTGAATTAGAAACTCCCTTCTAATTTCATTCACTCTGGCCAGAGATTCCTGAACTAGCATAAGTGGAACAGCATTGAACATTCTCTTCCTTCACTAGAAGGGGTAGATCCTTTATTGATCATACACTATCTTCGTGTACAAATTCCTACACCTAGTAGAGCCCTTATTATTGTCCCTGGAGACTAAGAACTAAACCAAAGTATAGTTCTCTAAGGATACTTGTACAACTATCACTATGTGAACATCTGCTGACACGTAAGTGAACTCCATCAGTTGTTCACCTGTGTGAGTCATTTTCAGTGAACTTATTATATAATAAGCACCTACATACTAGCTATAGTGTCACCACACAAATTTCTATGAGAACAGACATCCTTCATAATGAAGCAAGCATAGTATGTACCGATCTTTGCGGATTACTAATTACCAGTTAGTAATCCTACGACCAGGAACTATTTAAGGTCAAAGTTATCATCTTTTAGGTCTCATTATTATGATCTCATCATAATCCATAAAAAGTTTTACTCAAAACTATGGTATATCTTATTTAAACACTTAAATAGATAAAGCCCGCAATAAAAACAAAACAAGTCTTTTATTAATATCAATGAAATCAAAACATATTACATAAAAGTTATTCCTAAATCATCATACATGATTGGACTTAGGACACATCTCTTTCACTTCTGACATGAATCACAAAGGCCATCAGGAGCAAATACTGTTTTTGGCAGTCCTCTCACAAGATCTTTATTTACAAGCTCATTTATATTATTGAAATTTAAATGAGAGAGTTTCTTGTGCCAATTCCAGCTTTCTTCAATTGATGCTCTACTCAACAGACAGATTACAGAACCATCAGTACTTGTTGAAAGTCTGGCTTCATAAATGTTACCATGGCTGTATCCTTTCAGAACCACTTTGCCTATTGAATTACTTATAACTTCACAGTGTTCTTCAAAGAAATCCACATGTTAACCTCTGTCACAGATTTGACTTATACTCAACAGATTGTGTTTAAGTCCCGAGACAAGAGCTACTTTTTCAATGATGACATTCCCAAGATTGATCTTGCCATATCTCCGAGTTTTTCAAATATTGCCATCTCCATAAGAAACTTCTGGACCAGCTTTCTCCACAAAATCTGATAGCAAGGCTTTATTTCCAGTCATATGTCCTGAAAATCCACTGTCCAGAACTAGGATGTTCTTCATGTTGCCCTGCAATCACAAAGACCACTAATGGTTAGTTTTAAGGACCCAGAATTGATTGGATCCTTTGGCCTTAAGTTTGTTAACATTTGAAGCGGATTTAACATCAGAGTTTATGCTAACATTTTTCTTATCAGTATTAACAGTATCAGACTTTGCATCATACTTTACACTAGAAGGAATTAAAGCAACTTTCTTCAAAGAAGGTTTTATCTGATAATAATCATAGTCCAAACTATGATATTCCTTACAAGTATAAATGGAATGCCATGTACTACCATAATGAAAACAATGATTTTGTGGCTTAAACCTAACAGACTGACTCTTAACTCCTGAATTAGAAGGTAAGGAGTTTATATTCTTATTCTTCCTGCAAAAAGAAGCCAGATGGTTAGAGATTCCACAGTTATAGCATTTCTTTCTAGGAGCATTAGGAACAGGCATATAATTGTTGCTTTTATTCACTCCTTCCTTTCCATTCCTATTTTTCCTAGCTGCCTTTACCTTGTTTACACTGGTAATTTCTTTCAGCTTATGTTTAAGCTGCTTCTTTGTCATTAAGCCTATGTTGACTTCAGTTGGTTTATCATGTTCTAATTTGTCAGAAGTTGACTCTGCTATCACTTATGTCTTAATATCTTTCATCTTTTCAGAATCAGACTTTATAGTTTTAGCTACAAATTTAACAGGATTTACCTTTGGCTTAGTAATCCGTTTAACAATGATTGGCTTAACTTGTTCAGTTTCTTTTTCACTTTTCTCATCTCCATAACCTAAGCCCTCTTTCCAGTTCTCACTACTTAGTATATTCTGAGTTGTTCTGTCAGAGTTAGTCGAAGTCCTGATAATCTCTCTCTCCTTTTCTAACTCAGTTTTTAGAGATTTATTCATTTTTAGTACTTCATCTCTAACATAGAAAGCATCATCTTTATCCTTCTGAGTTTGATGGAACATAACTAACTCTTTTTTTAAATAATCATTCCTCTTTTTAAAAGCAAGATTTTCAGAAGTTAATCTTTCAAATGTTAAAGTTTGATCTCTATAGCTAATAAACATGGTTTTAAGATATAATCTCAACTCAGTAATATCATCAGTATGAAAGGCATAAGTTGTTTGAGGTACCTTTAACTCAGCAGCATCAGAACTGCTATCAACATTTGCCATCAAGGCATAGTTCTCCTTATCTTCAGAATCTGAGGTGTCTGTCCAGCTTTTCTTCTTTGTGACAAGAGCTCTGCCTTTTATCACTCTTTTCTTTCTTGTAGTCAGGAGATATATGGACTTTCTCACCACAGTTGTAGCATTTGACATTTGAGTAATCTCCTCTGTCAGACTTTCCTCCTTTGCCTTCAGATTTTTTGAAGCCCTTCTTATCAGAACTTCTACCTTTCCTGGAAAACTTCTTTCCCCTTCTGAATTTCCTGTAGGCTATCTTTGTGCTACCCTCCACCATAAGAGCACACAGCTTCATCATCTCTTCATCAGCATCTACTTCAGGTAGACTTTTAGTTTCTGAATCTTCATCATCAGAACTTGATGATTCTGAATCAGACTTTATGATGAGAGTTTTTACTTTTCCTTTCTTTGAGACAACCACTTTCAGGGATTCCTCCTCAGCATTAAGAGCAACCATTCTTGACTTTCTCCCATGTCTCTTACTTCTTTGATCCATCTCAAGTTCATAAGTCTTGAGCATTCCATAAATTTCATCAAGAGTAGTTTCATCAAGAGCATAGTTATCTCTTATAATATTAGCTTTCAAATCCCAACTTTCAGGAAGAGCTAAAAGGAATTTCAGATTTGAATCTTCAATGTCATATTCCTTGTCCACCAGTGACAGATCATTCAGGAGTTTGACAAACCTGTCATATAAGTCAGTTAATGACTCATCACTTTTTGAGTCAAAGTGCTCATACTCTTGAATGAGTATAGTCCTGCTATTTTTCTTGATTACATCAGTTCCCTGACACCTTATTTCCAAAGCATCCCATATCTCCTTTGCAGTCTTGCATTGAATTACCCTATTTGACATGACATTATCAATGGCACTATGCAGCAAATGGCTTACCCTTGCATCCTTGGCAATAGATGAGATATCTTCAGCTATTTATTCATTTTTCTCCTTTGGTATGGTCTTTGCTGGCTGATCTGCAACTACAACAGAGAGCTTGGTTGGCTTATGCGGTCCTTCATAAATTCTGTCAAGGTATTCTGGATCTGTAGCTTCTAGAAACATAGCCATCTTCACTTTCCATATGGGATACTTAGAAGGTCTCAACATGGGAACCCTGATAGTCTCATATCGACTATGGGTTTGAGTCTTTGGAGTTTCTTCATTTTTGTTAGCAATGGAGAATGATTAGATATCTTCAGATTTTGTTAGCATATATCACCGTATGCACCTGCAGCGTAAGATATACTTAATAGGCAGTCTTATGAGAATTTATGCTAGCAGTTCATTAGGTAAGTCAGTGAGCCTAGGCATATTCTTTGCCTTTTCAAAATGGGAGAACTACTAGTACTACTATTACTAGCAATAATTAGAATATACAAGTATCTAGCTGTACTACTTAATACACACTGCAATATATTCAGATACCAACAAAGAACAAACTTAACAGAACAAATAACCTCATATGTAGAGTATTAAGAAATTCTTGAAAGATAAAAAAGAAGCTTACATAACTGCTTTTTGATCAGTTATGTGAAGATGTCAACCGGTGCTATATGTGAATCTTCAGACCACAATATAAAAATGTGGCTACTGTTATGACAATTTAAATTTAAACCACAAGGAAGAATAACAGCAAGTAATTCTATATATAGCCTTAAAACTGTTTAATATTACCTTGTTAATATTACCATACAAAAGTTAACAAAAGTTACAGAAGATGAGGCAAATTTTATTTTTCTGCTATTGAATGTTTAAAGAATACAAGAGAAGTAAAAAAAAGGATTTAAATATTACACACAAGTTACAATAACATAATACAGGGCACAGAAGTAAGAACAGAATAATGTTATGAAGTACCGTATGTTAAATACATATGTTAAATACTAGCAAGCTTTTGCCTAGTACAACCCGACAAAAGCTGACCAGAGCCACCGCCTCACACCCCCCATCCGCAACTTCAGGAATAACACTAAACCAGATTACAAACTATCTGAAGAAAAGAAGGCATACCTGAAGAAATGTTGAATAAAGCCCCAAACTATATTTAAAAAATGTTTGAGCAAAGCCAAAGACATACTCAGAAAGCTAATATTTTCCACCTTCTCTGCTTTAGAAGAGAAAACAAATTGCAGAATTCCACGACTGTCCCAACACTGGTAAAAGCAGAGATGTGGTGAGGTTCTTACAAATTGAAGAGTTATAGTAGGACATGATTTAAAGCTTGAGCATTAAACTTTTGACATACTTATCTTCTTGGCTACCATACTTCTTCACTTTTTTGCTGAAAAGTCGATTTATTTTCTTTCTTAGCTTCACTATCCTGGGGAATATTCTATATTTTAAGATATCACCACACATTTGCTGAATATAAACAAAGTTGAATTTTTTAAATTATTCGATAAGAATCGTTTAAATATGCGAAACAAGTATTTCGGTTCACAACCAAATAAAATCAAAGAAAATACCATGGAGATTCTTAAACACAAGAACTAAATGTTGAATCAGACACAAATATATAAAAGCATACAAGAAGATAAGTGAAGAAATAAAAGCACACAAAAAGAACCCGATTACAAGAAATAGGAGCATACCCGAATACATATTGAACGGATTAAGAACATAACCCCAAATCATAAGCGAAACCCCTAATTATAAGCCCTAAACCCGATTGAGAAAGCCTCAATTTCTAGAAACCTAACTTACTCCAAACTCCTAACTACAAGGACTCTAATTTACTCCAAACTTCTAATTACTCAGACCCGACTGAGAAGATTCGAAGCTCTGAACCCTAAAAATCCTACCTCTAAACCCGATTACATTTTTTGATTAGCTGTGTTTTTTATGCTTGTATGCTTGTAATTTTGTTTTGTCTCGACTATATGAGAGGGTTTTGAAATATGAAAGAGTCATGTCTCTAATATTGAGTATTTTAGATTTAGTTTTTAGAAAAAAAACTTGAGCGGGTCTAATTCAGTTTTTGTCCGCCCAAAAAATTGGTAAAAAGTTTGATCGTCAAGGCGCCAACAATCAGCCGCCTACTTTTTCACTTTTAAGGTACCATATATTTCAATATCAATCATAAAACTATTATTTATGTTACAATAGGAATTTTCTCATATCTATGGTAACATCAGTTAAAGTCTACTATAACGTTTAAGAAATGTATTACCTCAGATCAAATTATAGCGATTTATGGTAACATTTTTGCTTGTAACACAAAAAAAAGTGTTGGTAGAGGTGATTTATGGTGTAGTGGTGCTATCTGATTGATGTGTTATATACCTATGTGGTTATTGTTTGACTGTTTTAGTCATAACTTTCAATCCGTAAATCGAATTTGGGTAAAACGAAGGGTAGATAAAAACTTATGACATCTATGTGACGATTAGAATAATATGAGATTGAATATTGAAAGATACTTGTGATGCTTGCAGAGTAAGTGAGGCATAGAAAAAGAAAGCCAGTGATCTGTAAATAGAACTGAAGCATAGAAAGAGAAGGCAACTGATTGATGAATAGAAGCAAGGCATAGAAAAAGAAGGGAAGTGAGTGAAAAGTAAAACTGTTAGATGAGTACAAGTAAAGTTGGAAATTATCTATGATAAGGCAAGTCCTTCTGAACCTTTCTTCGAGATATATAGCAAATATTTCTGAACTTTCTCATAACATGTTGCTAGTATTCAAAATAAATCTTGTTTTACATTGCAAGCTCTTTAAACTGTTCAACCTTGAACCCTGATCATATCATTAAACTTGAGTTGTAAACTTTATTTCTTGTAAACCACTGACGGTTGATTCAGATATTATACCATACAAATACAATACTACTCCACAAATACATACACACCATAAACCAAGTATTTCAACAGAATTTCTTGAGCATAAATAAACTTATACATCCTGGAATACCATATCACATCAAAGATCTATATCCTGCATTATCATTTAAACCATTATTCTTCAGATACTTGATTCTTTATCAGGCTTGAAGTTGTGCCTCATATTTTCACCTTGATATACCCTGGTGATACCTGTGAAATATTTTATGCTCCGATATAAATGCTTTATCAATGTTAATCATGATTCTATTTTTATTGAATTGCAATGATTATCATATTGAATTGTTTTAGAATTGGATGGTTTTATAAATGAGGACCAGATTCGTGGTCAGACCGGATTCATGGTCATATTAGGTCAACGCGTTCCTTGGATCCAGTATATAGAGCATGGATGGGAGCCTTGCTCGGGGTTAGTGCGTGACTGATCAGCAGCCTAACCTTGGTTTTTAAAAATGAAAAGAGAATATCCAATTATATTCATTGCTTATCCAGAATCTTGATTCTTCTGAATCATTTCAACTGATCATTGTTGAACCTCAGTTATTGTTATTATGACTTGTCGGGCCAGTTAGCTCACTTTTGCAAATCTATTTATGTAATTTTACATTTAAAAAGGAAATTATTGATAACGAGAATTCCCAGTCCAGTGTGCAAGTTAGGATTCCAGGATAAGATGGACCGAGTTAGCAGGAGCTTTATAATGTAGATGAGTTATGTAAGATTTTAAGAATGATATCATTATCAGTTATAAGCGGAACTAGTTGGGATTTGGTACGATGTAATAAAATTTAAGGTTGTGGCTTGTTTTCATACTTTAACCTATTGGGATCCATGGTTATGGTAAGTAGGGTCTTTACATATATTTCTTTCATAAGCAGGTATACATATTGAGTGTATATGTGTGTGTTGTGAACCCCAAACTTCTGACCCGGGTTTGGACGGCGTCACAATTTGTTGAGTATCAGCCAGCTTTGTGACAAGGGCAACTTAGTAACATTTAATTATGAAGCCTGTATTGTGACCAACAAGAGAATCAACAAAGTGGTTCTCACTAGAGTGAGAAAAGGAAATGTGTACCTAGCTGATTTCAACTCATCAAATGCAGAATCTGTCACTTGTCTATTTAGCAAGTCAAGTCAAGATAAAAGTTGGCTATGGAACAAGAAGTTGTCCCACCTTAACTTCAAGACTATGAATGAGCTAGTCATGAAATATTTGGTAAGAGGTATTCCTCAAGTGGAATTCTCAAAGGATGGACTGTGTGTTGCATGTCAGAAAGGAAAACAAATCAATGCATCATTCAGAAAGAAGCTTAATTCAACAATTGAAGAACCCCTACAATTACTGCTCATGGATTTATTTGAACCAATTAACATATTGTCAATCTCAAAGAAAAGGTATTATCTGGTAATTGTGGATGATTTCTCAAAGTTCTCTTGGACATATTTTCTCAAGTCCAAAGATGAAGCTATTGAAATCATCATCAATCACATAAGACAAGTCAACAATCATCTTGATTTCAAAGTAAGAAGAATCAGGAGTGACAATGGAACTGAGTTCAAGAATTCTAAGATGAGATCATTTTGTGAAGAGAATGTGATCATGCATGAATTCTTAGCAGCAAGGACCCCACAACAAAATGGTATGGTGGAAATGAAAAACAAATCTCTTATTGAAGCTGTAAGGACAATGCTAGAAGAATCAAAGTTACCAACATACTTTTGGGCTGAAGCTGTAAATACTGCATGCTACACTCAGAATATTTCTTTAGTCAATCAAACAAAATGCATGACACCCTACCAATTGTTTAAATATAAGAAGCCAACACCTAACTTTCTTTATGTCTTTGGCTGTAAATGCTATATCCTAAGGAATCAAACTGATCAGCATGGGAAGTCTGATGCCAAAGCAGATGAAGGAATTTTTGTTGGATATGCTGTTGGAAAAACATATAGAGTCTACAATCTTAGAACCAACATTGTTATGGAATCTATACATGTTGTGTTTGATGATAAAAATATTGAAGGACTACAAGATGGAGATTTCCATGAAAGCCTCAAATTTGATAATGTTGAAACGATTTGTTAAGATAGTGATGATGAAAGTGATCAAGAATCAATTTCTAAGAAAAATGCAGAAAAATCTATAAGTAATGAAGCACATAATTTAACATCCGTCGAAAGACCAAGTGCATCATCCGTTGGAAGACAATCTACATCATCCGTCAAAAGGAAAAATTCAACATTCGTTGAATCATCAATAGAAATTGAGGGCCAATACAGATCACAATTAGAAAGGACCCCAACTACAAGTCAAAGATCCATAAACTCAAGGGGATTTTATTCTAATCAAAACTCTGTCACACATTAAAACAACAATGAGGCCTCTTCATCTAGAACTAATCTACCTCAACAGAGAAAATGGACTAGAGATCACCCATTTGAACTAATCATTGGTGATGCATCTTCAAGAGTGCAAACAAGGAAAGTAACTCAAGATAAATGTCTATATATCAGCTTTCTATCCCAGGAAGAACCTAAAAAGGTAGAAAAAGATTTGTTGGATCCTGATTGGGTTTTAGCTATGCAAGAAGAGCTAAACCAATTTGAAAGGAATAAAGTATGGAAGTTCGTACCCAAGCCTAAAGGAAAAAATCCTATTGACACCAAGTAGGTATTCAGAAACAAGATGGATGAAAATGACATAGTTGTAAGGAACAAAGCTAGATTGGTTGCTAAGGGCTACTGTCAACAAGAAGGAATAGACTTTGATGAAACTTTTGCCCCTGTTGCAAGACTTGAAGCCATCAGAATTTTCTTAGCCTATGTAGCCCATGCCAATTTCAAAGTCTATCAAATGGATATCAAAAGTGCTTTTCTGAATGGAGATTTGGAGGAAGAAGTCTATGTTAGTCAGCCTCCTGGTTTTCAAGACCCAAATTTTCCAGAATATGTCTATTATCCGCACATTATGGATTGAAGGAAGTACCTAGAACCTGATATGATACTTTGTCAAAGTTTCTCTTAGAAAATCACTTCACTAGAGGTACTATTGACAAAACCTTATTCTTTAGAAATGTTAATGGTTCTAGTATACTTGTTCAAATTTATGTAGATGATACTATATTTGGATCTGCATATGAAAAACTTTGCAAAAAGTTTGCCAAATTGATGTAAAGTAAATATGAAATGAGCATGATGGGAGAACTAACTTACTTTCTTGGTTTACAAGCTAAAAAAAGTTAGTGATGGAATATTTATTAGTCAAACCAAATATATTTATGATCTTTTGAAGAAGTTTGATCTAATGGATTGCACATCTGCCAAAACTCCCATGGCCACTGCAACTAAACTTGAATTAAACACAACTGAAAAGTATGTGGATATTTCAAGCTATAGAGGCATGGTTGGCTCAATTTTATATTTAATAGCTGTTAGTCCCTTAACAATATAGCAAGAATTATAGAAGGGGGGTTGAATGGAATTCTTGAACCTTTTTCTTAAAATAAAAATGTTCAAACTCGAATACGAATATAAGTGTTTTGATTGGCACAATGCGGAATAAAAACTTAATTGAATCAAAACATAAGTAATTAAAAACAAGAGTCTTTAAAAACTTTCTAGTGGATTTAAACAATTCCACCAGAGATATATATTATATCGAGAGAACTCTGTGTGCAAGAATGCTCACAGCTGCTTACAAATTTGAACTACTGAGAATACAGAGAAATGCTAATGATTCTGCTTAAAAATGTTTCTCACTTTTTGTATCTCAGATCACTGTTTCTATTTACTACTGCTTGTTTTATATATTACCAAGATTATAAAGTCAAAAGATAGAATAATTATAAAAACTATCAGTTTTTATGCTTTGCTACTTTGTTCTCTATTACCCAGTTAATAGGCTTCCTCATTCCATTTGAATACATCCCGACACATGTGACCAGTTGTCACTATCAACTGATGTTTGAATTATTTATCCGTTGGATTCATGATCATCCGTCGGATTGTTGATCATCCATCGGGTTGTTGATCATCCGTCGGGTTGTTGATCATCCGTCGGGTGCTTTGTAGTTTATCCGTCGGGTAGCAATCAGGCACTGACTTCATTTCACTTATGCAGAATTACAAGACTCCATCTATGTACAATTAATTAACCTATTCTGTATATCTAGTTAAAGTCCACATGACTTGTATGCTACTACAGACTCTATACAAAGGTGTATGCAGAAATGTGCTACAGACTCATTATTACATAAGCTACTCACTCAATGGATAATAAGTCATCATCCGTCGGGACTATAATGAGTTATCCGTCGGGACTATAATTCTTACCCGTCGAGTGCTACATTATTTCACTAAGTAAAATGTACTTAGGTATTTTGTTTATGAAATCATCAAGTACACAACATATGCACAACAACAGCTAGTAGGCCAGATATAATATTTGCTACCTGTCTCTGTGCTAGATTTCAGGCTGATCCTAGAGAATCTCATTTAATAGCTATTAAGAGAATTTTCAGATATCTCAAGGGAAAACCAAAACTTGGCATTTGGTAACCTAGAGATTCTGGCTTTGATCTAACTGGTTATTCAGATGCAGATTATGCAGGTTGTAAAATTGATAGAAAAAGTACTACAAGAACCTGTCAATTTCTAGGAAATAAGCTAGTATCCTGGTTCAGCAAAAAAAATTAGTTTCTACTTCTACAGCTGAAGGTGAATATATTGATGCTGGTAGTTATTGTGGATAGATTTTATGGATGAAAAATCAACTATTAGACTATGGTCTACTAGTGAATAAGATTCCTATTTTCTGTGATAACACAAGTGCTATTGCAATCACTGAGAATCCAGTACAACATTCAAGGACAAAGCACATTGACATAAAGTACCACTTCATTAGAGAGCATGTTATGAATGGTACTGTGGAACTTCATTTTGTTCCAAGTAAAAAACAACTTGCAGACATCTTTACCAAACCACTTGATGAATCCACCTTCACTAGGTTGGTAAGTGAGTTAGGTATGCTTAATTACTCATAATCTACTTTGATATCTAAGAAAATTGAACTACATCCAGAATAATATTTGATATTTCTTGTCAGTAATGTAAATTTTGGCCAAGTCAAAATCTATATTTTGACGGATGTTCATTATCCGTTGAAAATGAACATCCGTTGGACTTTATTATCCATAGAAGTATCAATTATTACTCTAGGTAATGTTGTCATCATCCGGTGAATTATACTCAATCTTAGCCGTTAATTTTGAGCATCATCCGTCGAATTTACTTACAACCTGTATGTATTTTTAACGGATAATCTTAGAATTTTGACAGTTTTCTCTTATTTTTTAAACGGCTATTTTGGGTTAATTTGATTGGTCACTTTATTTTACTTTTTACTTTTTGACAGTTTATTTCTGAGAAAGTATAATAGCTAATTACATTTATATTCTTTATTTTTATCTTTGTCAAAGAAATTTCTCTAACTTCTTCTTCCCAAAAGCAAAAACTCTCTCTGCAAGTAATCTCAATCACAACAATGGCACCCGTAGTCAAAATCATGTCCTCAACTAGGTTTGTTTATGAAAAGAACAACTTTGTGGCTTTAGTGAACAGGCAAATTTCGGCATCTGAAGACTATCACAAGATGATGGACTTCATACTAAATTGCAAATTGAGCTATGCCATGCTTTAGTCCCCAACCAGTTACTGTGAGGTTGTCGAGGAAATTTGGACTACAGATGTGTTCAACTCAAAGAACAAGACCATTACCTTCATCCTCAAAGGTAATGAACAGTGAGTTAACTGTGATGCAATTGAAAAGTGTTTTAAATTGCATGAAAATAACACACTTACTCCCTACACAAACACTGATGTGAGTAAAATACTAGTTTCTATGGGTTATGCTCTTGATGCCACTAAATTATGTGATGTTAGGAAACTAGGTCTTAGAAGAGAATGGAGTTTTCTGTTTGATTCATTTATCAAGGTGTTTTACGGAAACATAAGTAATTTTGATGTTGTATCTTACTCACTTGTTCATATGCTTTACATGCTTCTTAGTGATAAGTAATTCAATTTTAGCACTTATGTCATTTATGAGATAGAGAGTAAATTAGGGGATATTAAGAAGACGTCTAAGAATATTTATTATCCTAGATTTTTTATGATGCTAGCTAATTTTGTTTTTGAGAATCTCACCATTGAGAACCCAACAAACAAGTTAGCTTATTGGGTCCAAGAGAGGAGAATTATTGCTGACTTGAAAGGGGAAAATCATCACAAGGATGTTACATTTGTGTACCTGTCAAACATGGAGTTGCCTCAGGTAAGTGAGGTAAATATTTCTATCTCTACCACTATTTCTCAACCACCTACTTCTTTACCATCAACTGTGGCAATGGCATCTGTGAATGTGACCAAACAAATGCCTACCCAAGACACAAAACTAAAAGTTTCAAAATTAAGGTCAAAGAAATTCCTCTCTAGTTTCTCTCAACATAAACTAGTTGTAAAATCTACTAAAAACCAAGAGGGGAGTGTAAAGGGAAGTGAGATTGGTAAGGGACATGGTGAACACAAAAGAAGCCCTGAGAATAATTTTGGAGAGGTGAGTGAATCCCAGGCTAGCCACACTGTAGTTTCCCAATAAACTGTAGTGATTAATAAGGACATTAGCTCATTGCTAGTTGCATCCTCCCAAAAGGATGTGACTATTGAACAAAGCTCTCAGTCAAGAGCACAGGCCAAAAGGGTAAGGGACACAAGCTCACCCCAAACTTATACCATAAAGAAGAAATCTAAAACCATTGGGGATACACAGGGTGCACACATTGTGCCTACTACAGTCAAAGACTCAGTACATGCACCTTCTCAAAGTCAGGTTGATGTGGCTCCAATAAGTATGGAGTCACAACCAAAATCTTTAATAATTAAAGCACCTAACACACAAAACTCACCCACATATTCACTGGATGTTGATATGATTCATACATCAATTCTTGATTCTCCATCTCTAACTCTCATGGAGGAGCCAAAAATCCAAGAAAGTGAGCATCATCTTTTAGATGATTTGTTGGCTCACTTGCCATTTCTTTCTGTGTCTACTGAAACATCTGTGCAATATCTCAAATCAATCACCACAGATTCAACAGTAGTCTCTACTCCAAACTCTTTCATTTCCACTATCTCGACGAATATATTTCATCCGTTGACAAGTGATTGTATCTCGACGGATGTGCTGAACAACAGTCATCCATTGAAACTCTCAACTACTATTTTGACGGATGTTCCTCTTCCGTTGAATATCTCTGCACCACTTCAAACTTCAAAAAATGTTACAAGTGCATATGATCTATTATTTATATAATCACTCGTAGGACTGAGGGAATGGATTGAATTGAGTGAGTGGATGAGTTGCTCTTAGGCAAAAGGAGAGGAAAAGAGTGAAAACTGCAAGCTATTTCTTCCATCTTGGCAAAAGTGAATGAGTAGAGTCCCACCTTAGTAGGTGAAGGTGTGAGGGTGGGAAGCCAAGGGGAGCCCTTAATGCAAGAAAAGAGAGAAAATGAGAGAAAAACATGTATAAAAGAATGGGAAGAGCCCATTATAAGTGAGTTAATGGATGTCAATGAGGCTAAAAAGAAATAACTAATTCAGCAAGAATATCAAGCTATCTTAGATTCTATTTTTTATGAAGCTGATGCATTTACTCACCCTGTTTCAGCTTATCAAGTTTTGGCTGAACAGGACAATGTGGCTCCTGAAAGAATGCTCAATTTGGTGCATACTATTGCCTTCATGCAAAGAGCTAAAGATGCCATCATAGTCATGCCACCCACAGTTGGTGATGATGTTGATTATGGAACTGGTGGTTCTGAGGATCTTTTTGGGGATGAAGATGATGATAAAGATGAGTTCATGGACATAGGGGGAGAAGCAGGCCCTAGCTCAAGATCAAGAATGCCATCTTGGTTATTTTCCAAAGCATGTGATGGGCATCATTTCAAGTCCACCCTTTCTCATATCATTCAGCAAACTCATACAGCCCACCAAGCTACTACAAATGCCAACACCAAGAGCCTTCTACAAGCACATCTGCACTCTCTTCAACTGCATCAAATTTAATCTCTTAAACAAAATCAGGATATCACTGAACTGAAAACTGAAATTGATCAAATGAAAAAGGATGTTACTGAGAGATTGGATGCCAAGTTTCCTAGCACAACTTTGCTAACTATCAACAGACAACTAAGGAAAAATTCAGATCTAACCCGCAAGGTGGATTCCTTAGATGAAAGGCTCAAAACCCTGGAAACTTCAATCACTAAAATTCATCTCTATCAAGCCCAGCAAACTCTAATACTTCATAAACTGGTGGCTGCACAGACCTCAACCTCCACTCAACTTAATGCTAACAAAAAGGGGGAGAAAGATATTATTCCAGTTAGCCAAGGGGAGTCAACAAGTGAGGGGGAGCAAGTGCTCAAAATTCAAGTAAGCAAAGTAATTGTTCGAGCAATTAATTTCCCAAAGCCACCAGTCTTGGACAACATTAATCTAATTAAGATAGCAGCTACTAAGTTGGAATCAAATGAGAAATCTAAAAAGCTTGATGTTTCAGCAGTTGAGAAAGAACAGGATGACAAATGGAAGAAAATTGATGAAGGAATTGTAAAGAAGTTTGGTCCAATTGAGAAGAAAGACAAAGTCTTCTCTCACTTCTCTCAGTTGAGACAAATTTCAGCTGATGAGATGAGCCTAGGGAACTTAGAAAGGGGTCAACCCTCAACAATCAAGTCTCCAAAGGCCAGTGGGATTTTTAAGCCAAAAAGAAATTATCCAAAAACCTCAGACAAAAATCCACTGGACCTTTCATATGAAACCCCTAGGCCAGATGAAAAGAAGCTGCTTTGAAGGTCCATAGCTTTCTTCAAAGATCCCATAGACTCAGTGCTAAAGAAAAGAATTGCTAAAATCTACAGAAATGGTAAATTGATCTGTGTAGTGGTTGGAAATCCATAATTTACAGAAGCTAAGAAAGAAGAAAAGGTGAGGCTCAAACAACAACAAAAGCAAGCTTCTTTAGATGCCAAGAACCAAGCTAAGAAGCCTGCAATCACAGAAGCTATATTGCCAACTTATACATCTGAGAATCTAGGTGAAGGAAAGAAAGAAGAACCAAAGCAGATAAAAAGGAAGTTTAGATACAAGATGTATGCAAAGAGGAAGATAAATTTTGATGAAGACAAGGAAGACTACATGCCAGCCCAATCTACAACCTCAAGCCAATCAACCATACCTACTGTGAAGGAAGCTGAATTCTAGGTTGATCCTAACATCACCTTTCATGGGGATCCTGTTGTTCCAAAGGATGAATCTATAGATTGGGACATCTTGCCTCTTCCTGATCTAAATCCAAGAAAGACAAAGGAAAGAGTAGTCAAAATAGTCAAGCCTACCAAGCTCAAATCCAAGAAAGTGGCCAAACCCAAACCTACTATCAACAAAGGAGATCAACTCTTCATATTTGACATCAAAGAATTTTCAGACATAAATCTCTATCTGGATGAGCTTGAAGAAGTCAGATCTATTGATGCCTACAAGCACCTTGCAGAGAGATTAGTCTTCAGGTACAAGGGTGGTAATGAAATTACATGGCCATTTCACAGAATTCTCAATGCAGGTTAATTAACTTTAGTGAGTGTCTTCTCCTCAATCAAGAAAAACTTTGGATTCAATATAGTGTCCAAGAAAATGGTACTAAACAAGATTTAGGAGATAATAAATAGATAGAGAGGACCAAATGCACTCCCAAGGGTATTGACTATTCCTTTCACTGGAAATAAGGTGCATTTGAGGCCATACTGGATCATGGAGTTCAAGGATGAAAATAACATTAGAAGATTCTTCAGATTGGAAGATCAGCTAAAGATTGCTGGCAATGAAACTCTCAGAGAAATGCAAGACAAGATGGATCTAATAAATGAGGATGAATCAGAATTTTTTAGACAACTCCAATGTCAAATTGAAGGGAATGATGTAAAACTGGAAAGAATCAAGGCAATCAAGGAAATGATCTTAATTTGCTCAGTCTAGAGGAGCACCTTGAAAATGATCTAAAAGACACTCTACAAATCTTTCTTTGTGAGATTTTTCAATAAATTACAACACTTCTAAATTTTATCTACTTTATTTTATTCTGTATTCATAGAGTGTTTTGTTATCATCAAGTCTATTAATTTATGGCTACAATTCCAGTAGACATAAATTGGGGGAGATTGTTAGGAATATGGTGTGTACTTGATGATAACTTGAACAAAATACGAAGTTGATTTTATTTAAGTGATTTTGTAGCTTTCAACGGATGATCATTTCAGCATCCGTTGAAAGAGTAGCCTATGTAATAATAAGACTAGTAGCACATTTCTGCTTACTTGGATAGCTTAGTGAACTAGATGTTGTGGATTGTTCAAGTCATGTTAACTTCAAGGTTGATATGCAAGATAAGATGGTTAATTGTAAATATTAGATGCCTTGTAATCTTGTGTAAATGAAATAGAGCTAACTATCAAGAAGACAGTCTCAACGGATGATTTACAAAGCTTCAACAGATGATCAACATAAGTCTCGACGAATGATCAAACAGAGTTCCAATGGATGATCAATCTAAGTTTCAACGGATGATCAGACAAAGTTACAACGGATGATCAATCTGAATTTCAACGGATGTTCAAATTCAAAAGAGCAGTTGATAGTGACTTGATAGTCACATGCGTTGTGTAATGACCGAGAAAATTACGCTTGTATTATATTCTAATAAAGATAATTCATGTTTATTATTATGTGATCAAGTGTGTTAAGTCGTAAAACCCTAACTGCTATGTGCAACGTATTTTCTGTTTTGATCGTAATAAGTTTCGGGTATTTATTGATCATTTTATTATAAGTTATAGGTTTTATATCAAAACTCGTACAGCTGAAACAGTGTTTTAAAATCCCATATTTCAAATAAAATTATTGGCCCTATTTTTCCAAGAACGACCTATACCATATCGCTATTCTGAACCCCTAGACGTTTTACAAATTTACCTCGTTCGCGAAAAATAACTTTTCCGGACCCCTTCGGGAGTCAAAAACCCCACAAAAATCATATTTTTATTTTTATATAATTGTGAAATTATCAAATATCATTTTTCTTTGCATTCTTGTAATATTCACAATTTTTGGGAATTTTTGGCATCTATTTTATATTTAATTGATATTTAAAAATTCATAATTGATACCCAAAAATTATAAAAATTAGGCCAAATATTTTTATTAAATGTGTAATTAGGCCAAATATTTTTATTAAATGTGTAATTTGCTATCTCAAACAGCTTTTCGGTACCGGCTCCGGTTACCTTCACTACTATTTCCATTTTCTCAAAATCTCTTATAAACTCTCCAAAAGACATTATCATCTTGAGTCTCTCCTTTTTACTAAGGGCATCAGCCACCATATTGGCTTTCCCCGAATGATAAAGAATCTCCCAATCATAATTCTTGATTAGCTCTAACCGCCTCCTCTGGCGTATGTTGAGCTCTTTCTACGTAAAAATGTACTAGAGCTCCTATGGTTTGTGAATCTCACACTTCTCTCCATACAAGTAGTGCCTCAAATCTTTAGGGCAAAACTATTGCCACGAGCCCAAGCTCATGGGTGGGGATATCGAATTTTAAATTCCCTTAATTGTCTTGACGCAGACGCGATTATCTTGCTGTGCTATATAAGAAGCACCCTAATTCCTTATGCGAAGCGTCACTTACAAATCACAAAATCTAATTTTCCATCCGGCAACGCCAACATAGGGAACGTCACCAACCTTTGCTTCGGTTCTTAAAAGTTGTTCTCGCATTTCTCTGTCCATTCGAACTTCTCAGTCTTACGAGTAAGCCGCGTTAAAGGGGCTACTATCTTTACAAACTTGAACGAACCTCTGGTAGTGACCGGCCAATCCTCCTCTAGGAGTTTCCCTAACCATGGTCATCAATTCCTCAATGGTCCTTTATTCATTCTTGTTAGGATCTTCCACTAGATCCTCCTCAGCAACAATCCCATCTAGGACAACATCCTCAACCATTATATCCTCAATATGAACATCATCCGGTCCTGCGTTAGGACGCTCTATCGGATCCACAATCCGATCTCCAATTAGTAATAAAACATCATCGCGCTGTCACTTCTCAACCTCAGGGTTCGGAGTCCCGCTACCATATAAGATAACGAACTACGCTACTATCACGATATTTATAAGGGTTCCCATAAGGGTTTTAACTGTCAGTACTACGTTAGGTAGTCCGACTATGAACTTGGCAAGAGTTCTTATTATCTTAGTGAACTTATTATCTTAACGTCACATCATCTCTGAGGTTTATAACGCTTAGCTCTGATACCATTTCTGTAACACCCCCAAATCCGGGGTCGGGGATCCGGGTTGTCACGAGTTCCATTTCCCTTAATAACACCCAATCTTAATAAATAATCAACTACTCTGTACTGTGACCCCACAATAAACACACACCACAAGTTATAGTCTCAGTGATGAATATCCAAAAATAATCACAAGTCATTTTATTCCACCAATTATATGCCAATACACCTTAAACAGGTTTCTGAATAAATTTACCTTTCTTTTCCATTATTACAATTGATAAAGATACATAAGTCTGGTACATCAAAAGTTGAAAGCCTAGCCTATTGGTAGCTCCTACCTCAGCTACAGCGACATCAACGCCTATAGGAAACTGCGGAACGTTTCCTATCCGCTCGCGAATTGGGAGCTTGGTCCTGTTCATCTTGTCTATCTGATGTTGTGTGATGAAAGAAGAAAGCAAGGGTGAGCAGCAAGCCCACCAAAATAATATGTATAATGATTAACAATATATGAGCCTTCTCATAGTACTCATGAAAGTCTTGGTCAAAAGAAATGAACCAAGTTGATATCTTAATGTGATGAAGTCACAAAATATTCAGTATATATATACATATATACTTTTCAAAATATTGGAAGTCCTCTTCCATGCATAATACACACAGAGTTCCAGTGTATAACTGTATAAAATATCGTTGCAAGGTGATCTCATATATCTAACCTTGTCTCAACGTTTTTCTGAAAATATTTGTCATGCATAAGATAATCATTTACTAGATATAAGTTTAAAAGATGAAGTTACAAGATACTCCAATATACTTATATCTTTTCCAAATACTACTTGAACTACCATCGTTCAAGTTATAATTAGTTTCAAAAGTTCATCACATAGATGAGACTACAAGACCAGATTTGAATAGATTAAATCTTTAAAATATCATCAAAATAAAATGAAGTTACGAGATACTTCATTTGATGCAAACATCATTTTGAAAACTTGACCCTGCCAACACTCAACAATCAACCAACCGTAGCCTTTCTATCGAAGTGCTCTGGGTAGTGTTGCAGAAATATCCAATTGGATGATGAACTCATTACGGGAGTTTGCCGCGCCAGGAAGACCACTTACGATGATCAGTCGTAGTAGTACAACCCCACCATTTTCTATATGTAGAGGAGAACCTGTCGGATTTACTTGTCAACCGAACACTGAACTCCTAAGGAATGGACCGCCTTAGCGGAACTTCCAGGCCATTTGGGCCAATATAATAAGGCTGGGCCGGCGCTACTCGACCACTTACGCCACTCCTAGTTCAGATGAAATCCATGACTCTGAAACGTAAAGCTCGTCCCCACTTTCCCCAAGTAGAAACTTGTTGATACGGCTCCACTAAGAAGTCGTATCTAGTTGGAAAGGAAAAACTCACCGATATTTCCCAGGCGATGCCTGTTAATGGATTAACTTGTTCCAAGAATTTTACTTCCCGAGTATTGGGTAAGTAATCAAAAACTCTTTTATCAAGACAGCAACCTTGTTGCGAATATAAAACACACCACAGAGCCGGATCCCTCAGGTTTTGAGCGAGTATTTAAATCCCCTTCGAAAGGAGGATCTTAAATATAAAAAAAATGAGTTTTGGGATCCGCTCTAACTTTTAAAAATCATTTTGAAGGCTCGCGAAACATTTTTAAGAATGTTCGGAGTGATGCTGATTTAGTAAAATAAATCAGTCCCAATATATTAGAAAATATCTGAATATTATTATTTAAATAATATTCCCATAAAGAATAATCTTTATAAAAATAATTGAAGTAGAAGTTGTAAAACTTATACTTGAAATGAACATTAAATAACCAAAGATATACTTATACGAAGGTACTATCTTTATTTGAATAATCAAAAGTGAGTTTGATTATCGACACCTTATTCTTTAATAAAATAAAGAATATATCTCAGCAAATAATCGGAGTCATAGATCCTCAAATGAATATTCAAATAATAGTCAATAAATAAAATAAGCTGAGTCATAAGCCCTCGAATGAATATTCGAAATAATATTCATTACATAATATAAAGTTATCGAATAAACCTTATTCGATTAATAGTTTTGAAACTATAACCATATATATATAAATATATATATATATAAAATCTATTTGGGATCCTCGACTCCCGGTTTTAGAAAATGTTTTCACCTTTGGGTCCCTATACTAAGGGTATATGCAAATTACCGCTGATCTCTCTAGCATAGGTATTATCAACTGAACCAACAGATATATATGGCAAGAATACGAAACAGGCATGCATATGTACCATATCACATGCTACAATATATCGCAAGAATTTGCTAATTTAACCATCATGCATCTATCACAAGATAAAGCATATACAAGTGTATACATCACAACAACAGTATAACGGATAGAAAACTTGCCTGAGTGCTCCCGGATAGGCTTAAGCTTAGAGTGGGTCCGATAACCTATGAACAATAACATAAGTCGGAATTAAACCCCGGTCGCTTAAGAAACTAGACTTTAACCATTTAGAGTCCTAACGTTCGCTTTCGCGCTTAACGATTTACTTAAGTCGCTCGAGTACCCGTGGCTCCACCATTTTTAATAATTTAACCTTTACGAGTTTTAAGGCGATTCCTTCGCGAGTGTCTTACCAACTGCCTAACACACTTACCATAAATGTTTCATGCATTAATTAACCCTTTTTGGTCTTTAACCTATGTTTCAAAGTAAGGCGAGGGGAAAAGTTTCGTTCGCGAAACGCCGTTACTTGAAACGGTCGTTTCTCCTAAACCGTGCATCGGAATCGAACGAACTACATATCAAAACGAAGCTCGTAACATGAGCTATCTAAACATGGCAGTGGTCATAATATAGCAGGGGGTTCTCGGGTCCTAATGTTATGCACAAAAACAGTCCAAAGAAAATCGGACGTTATGACGGCTATGTTTACGCGATTACCAATGTTTAAACTACTCCAATTAACCACCAACCAACTCATAACCATCAATACAACAAAACTTCACCTAAACCATACCACATCAGTCCATAATCTCCAAGGTTTTCAACTCAAACAACCACAATCAAGACCTATGAACTATAATCAAGCTTCAATTACCAAAAACACTTCCAAATCAAACCAAACTACTAATAATCACAATCCATGCTTCTCATTTCACAACACCAACCATTAAACTTACTAACAAATAAAGTAAATGCTAGGGTTTGAAGTTTATACCTTCCTTGGGAGGTGTTAAGTTGCTAGGAAGCCTTAGGGAGCCTCCTACAAGCTTGATCTTTCCAAAGAAATCAAGAACACAAAGTTAGGCTTTGAAGTTTCTAAAAGTCCGATTTAAAGAACTGTAAAAATGAGGGTCTTACCATGATTATTTGGACGAGACTTGTGAACAAGAGTTGTAGGCCATCTCAATACCTTTCCAATGAGCTATAGAACACAATATTTGAGTGAGAAATGAAGGAGATACAGCAGTTTTAGTGTTCTGGTTCTGTTTTGGCCGAGAGCATGAAGAACAATGCCTTGGTTTCTTTTTGATTTTGATGAAAAATGATTTGCTTGGCTTGGTTGGTTTGATTTTTGTGTTTGTTTTAGTAAATTACCTAGTTGCCCTTGATTTTGTGTGGTTAAAAAGCCACCACATCTCCTTCCTTCCCATGTCATGCTTGTGTCATCCTCATGATGTCATCCTCCCCTCCTTGTCCTCTTCTCATTGGTTGGGTGACATCATCCTCTCTAATCCCTTTGATTAACTTTCTAATTGTTTGCCTAATGACCGCTGATCTGTTATACGGTTCGCTTAACTTTCATTTTCGTTTATCATTTGAAGGATCATACCCGGGATCTTATTACTTAGGTTCCCTTAACCTTTCTCAATATATTATATTCCTTTTATGATCCTCTCCTATAATCCTTTAATTTAAATCATTTTTATCCTGTTACCTTTTTCTCAAATCTTTCCGTATCTAGTGTATTTCCGGGAAAAATCAAAGTGTTCGGATTTGGATTCTGACGATCTTTACATACACTTATATCCCATATAAAGTACTAATAAAATCTCAGAATATCCATATCAGAACCCCTACATAGTGTGGCATGAAAAGTTTTCTCATTCAGCAAAAACACTATTCATAAGGGTTTCAAAAATTTCCCAAAAATTGGGGTTATTACAGTCTCCCCTCCTTAAAAGGATTCCGTCCCGGAATCAGATAGAAAATGAATAGGGATACTCTCTTAGCATTGCACTTTCTAACTCTCGAGTAAATTTTCCCACATTGTGGTTCTACCATCAAACTCTTACTAGTTTGATAACCCTTCTCCTAAGCACTCGTTCCTTTTTACTCTATACCCTTCCTGGTTGCTCCATATAGGTTACGTCGGGTTGCATGTCTATACGCTCATATGCCCCTATTTATCTGGCATCCGAATTATACTTCCTTAACATTGATATGTGGAACACGTTATGACTTGCTACATGTTCAGGGGTAGGGCTAGCTCATATGCTCACTTCCCAATATGTCTTAATACCTCAAAGGGTCCAACAATTCGTGGGCTTAGCTTTCCTTTCTTTCTGAACCTCATCCATCCTTTCCAAGGGAATACCTATAACAACACTAGGTCCCCTACTTCCTATTCCTTGTCCTTTCGTGTCAAATCAACATACTTCGTGTTCCCATCTTGGGCTACTACCAGCCGTCCTCTGATTAGATCTATTATATCCTTGGTCCTTTGGACTACTGCGGGTCCGAGCATCTTGCGCTCTACAACTTCATCCTAACATAAGGGAGATCGACATTATCTTCCCTCAAGGATCTCATAAGGCGACATCTCGATAATGACATATGATCTATTGTCGTAAGAAACTCAATCCGTGTTAAGTGATCATTCCAATTTCTTTCAAGTCTATTGCACAGACTCTCATTATAACTTTTAGCATTAGAGCTTTTGCTTCTCAATACCCATTCTTTTCCAGTTCGTAATCGCTACTACCTTCCGTTCCTAATATTATACTGGTTATACTTCTGCTCGTTAGCGTTCTATAACCTTTTAATAACCACATCAACCTTAGTATCACGAACGCGCTAGATTCGGAATACCACCGCACTGATACCACTCCTTTCTAGCTGCTTCTATCTTTGAAAGCTTGATCAATCGTATAGAAGTAAAAGAATTTATTGAGAGATCACTATGATCATGAACACTTGTTATATCGCATAGTTAGTACAGAAGGTGGCCAACCTTTAGTACTTGACAAGCAATTAAACAACATGTGGTATCCTACTAGGCTTCTATCACACAGATAGATAGTCATTCGGCAATACCTCCCCTTCAGAAAGGGTTGTTCTTCTCAGCTTACACGAAATGAAAAGAAGAGAAAAGAACGAACTGAAGAGAATTGTATATACGTAAAAAAAAAATTTATTGCCATAAAATATCTGGCTTGGAATCTACCTCTGAACTATAGAGGTTTGTCATAGGAGAATAAAACATATATGTATTTATATCAACATCAAGTATTATAGCATCGTATTTCACATGCCTAAATATTTTTGCTATTCCGTCCATCATTCTATGGACCCATGCTCTTCCTCGACTTATACACAATCACCTTTGAAACCCCCTCGATATCGAAAATCGAATCTGGGATCTCATTCTAGACATCATCGTTACTAGAATTCTATGCTTGCACCGCAAACTTCCTCATATAGTAATACGACTCTCTTTTCATAAGAAGGAATAAATATTCAATAGGTAGATACTCTACTTAATTAGTCTATCAATGATAACTTATACACTACCACGACCCGATTAGTGGTACTCAATCTCAACATCCATTCCAATACAACTCTCACGGTTGTAATCAGCTCATTACTCGCAGAATCATTGCTGCATTACTATGGTCCACCACTGACCTACTGTCATCATTCACTTTCCATGAAATCTTAATATCTAACCATACGGAGTCCATACATGTCGTATAAAATTCTTCTAAGGAGGTAACATAATCACCATTCATGATTCATGAAGAACACTCCTGATCCTGACATACATACATGACATGAAGCAGATAAAATTGCAGAAGAGTTTCAATCAAAGCAACGATAGCAGGTTAATACCATTCTTAATCGTATGCCTTAAATAGAAGACTTAACTCAAGGGTTTGTCTAGTCCTTTTGAAGTCCAGGCTCATTCTCAAGATAGTACCTTCTAAGATAGATAGCCCACTCATGGCGATTACACGAATTAAACCTTTACCAACTACTATTACGGCTGGGTATTGCACAGTCATCAGAAGGAATGTCAATCTTCCAAACCATAATACAACCTTCACAGTTTTAACCATCATCACTATATTCTTTTGGCACAAGCGCCTATAATTATCCTCTTACCTTTAAAGTGTCGGCCACCTCTTTGGCCTTTCCTGATAGTAAAATTTCCTTACAGTCAATGTCACTTTAACCATCTCCAAATAAATTTTCTACCTTATTTCAATCACAGCTTATGTGAAAATGCTTTCCTTAAAATCTGATGAGTAAAAAAAAATCACCATTTTTCCATAAGTTATTGCCTCAGTCTTTAGAGGTTAATCACTGTCATGACTAACTCTCAATCATAATTAGAACATCTTTTATCTTAAGTCCTAATTGCCCTGAATAATTTCGACCATTACTGGTTCGATCCATACTTTCTCGTGGTTTAACACGTGCCCCACTTGGCAACATTATAATTACGTCATATTTCCTTTATCAACATTTCTATTCTTGAAAATTTTGAATATTACCTTTCTCCTTGTAAAACCTCTAAGGTTATCCTTGAATCGTTCCTCCTGTATTCCCTAGATACAGGGCATATCAAGATACCATTTATTAATACCAGAATCATTGTCTATATACTTCTGAAAAATTTCTCCACTAATACTTAAAGGTTGTTATTACCTTAATCCTTTCCAATTCATACTGTCAAAACTTATACTATCCTTATTAAGGGTGAAATGCCAACCTTTATGCATTCCCCTAGGATTCATTTTAAGTTACCGATGTTCTATCCTTAATTCCACCTTTAAAAAAAGTACATACATCCTTCCATGGATAAATCAAGTCATATGTCCTTGATAGATTATCTTATTCAATCATTCCCACCCAGATAGTCTATACCAATTTCACAATAGCATCTTTATTCAAACTGAGGTCAACCCATATGGCCTTCAAAAGATAACAATGGTTACCCGCTTTTCTTTCCTAATTCGGTAATGACAACAGGGATATTCTGGAAGTTATTGGTCGTGTTCAACGTGAACTTCTTCTTAATAACTCCTCATTTACTTTTGTTGTTTATCTCAACAGTCATCTCAATGTTGGGATATCTTTCATACCTGGCGTATCCCTTTCTGGGTATCCTGCCACCGGTCTTACATATACTTCACATTCTTGAAGGTCACTTCCTTCATCCCATTTTCCTAATATCTTGTTATCCTGTCTCCTCAGTCCATCCGTGTTTTCTTATTAGCCCATCGATCTATCTTGAAGTGTCTTCTAATACTCCCAACTTAAAGGGGATACAATATACATATCACTTATGCCTTAAACCATCAACTTTAACTCATGGTGAATCACCCTCATCCTGACGATTACATACTTTTCTATTTCTATTGCTACGAGTCTTTAGGGTTTCCTCATACCCAACTCCCTTATCATTCCTCAAACTCTCTTGCCTTTATATTCCTTTCCACTTCAGTTTCTTTTTATTTTCCTTTCTCTTATCATTATTTCATGAACCCACTAATCATTGACTTCAAGCATCACATCGTTCTGGGATTCTTGTCATCAGAACGAATCTTGACAACTTTTACAACTTAGCTTCATATTTCATCATACTCGTCTGCCTTCGTTCTGACTCTAAAGCTTTTACACTATCTCCATAACCTTGGGAATTACTTTCCCGAAAACAATTGACTGTACTTTAATCAGTTTATTCTAACCTCTGGCTCCGTGCCTTTCTTGGTCTTTCACTAGCGGGTGGCCTCTCTCTTAGGAGGGTAAGTGACAAAACAGTCTTTTATGATTCGTCCATCATTTAGAATCTCAAATGATTCCTATATTTCCTTTAGCGAGGTTCTTGCCTCGACTGGTTCAGCTTGTTCCTTGGAACTCTAAGGGCTTAGCGACTTAAAGGCCCTGAAAGAATTTCTCACCGCATTGTTTCCTCAAGGTGGTGGTTGGGGATAGTAGTCTAAGTTCTTTTTAGACAGGTCCATAAATTGCCGTATAGGGGTACCATCTCGGGTCTCCTGTCCTTACTCGACTTTTGTTTCCTCAGTCTAAATATTTCTTCCTACTTCCCATAATTAGGGTCATCTTACATAATTTAAATCCTCATTTTCCACTTCATCATGTTATGGGTTCCTTTTGTCTTGGTGGCAACCTCCCTGACTATCACGTTCAGGGTTTGCTCTAACTCTTATTCCTCAAACTAGCTTTCATCTAAGATTTCATCTTTAAGCTCTTAAACCTTTGGAACCCAAATTCTATAGGAATACCTCATTATTCCCTTATCATCTCTCTCAGTATTAATCTCATACCTATTTGTTGGCTCTCTGCCTTCATTCATCACTTTTACTGGCACAATATGTTCTTTTCCAATACTTCGGGATGTATTGCTATCTCAAACAGCTTTTCGGTACCGGCTCCGGTTACCTTCACTACTATTTCCATTTTCTCAAAATCTCTTATAAACTCTCCAAAAGACATTATCATCTTGAGTCTCTCCTTTTTACTAAGGGCATCAGCCACCATATTGGCTTTCCCCGAATGATAAAGAATCTCCCAATCATAATTCTTGATTAGCTCTAACCGCCTCCTCTGGCGTATGTTGAGCTCTTTCTACGTAAAAATGTACTAGAGCTCCTATGGTTTGTGAATCTCACACTTCTCTCCATACAAGTAGTGCCTCAAATCTTTAGGGCAAAACTATTGCCACGAGCCCAAGCTCATGGGTGGGGATATCAAATTTTAAATTCCCTTAATTGTCTTGACGCAGACGCGATTATCTTGCTGTGCTATATAAGAAGCACCCTAATTCCTTATGCGAAGCGTCACTTACAAATCACAAAATCTCATTTTCCATCCGGCAACGCCAACATAGGGAACGTCACCAACCTTTGCTTCGGTTCTTAAAAGTTGTTCTCGCATTTCTCTGTCCATTCGAACTTCTCAGTCTTACGAGTAAGCCGCGTTAAAGGGGCTACTATCTTTACAAACTTGAACGAACCTCTGGTAGTGACCGACCAATCCTCCTCTAGGAGTTTCCCTAACCATGGTCATCAATTCCTCAATGGTCCTTTATTCATTCTTGTTAGGATCTTCCACTAGATCCTCCTCAGCAACAATCCCATCTAGGACAACATCCTCAACCATTATATCCTCAATATGAACATCATCCGGTCCTGCGTTAGGACGCTCTATCGGATCCACAATCCGATCTCCAATTAGTAATAAAACATCATCGCGCTGTCACTTCTCAACCTCAGGGTTCGGAGTCCCGCTACCATATAAGATAACGAACTACGCTACTATCACGATATTTATAAGGGTTCCCATAAGGGTTTTAACTGTCAGTACTACGTTAGGTAGTCCGACTATGAACTTGGCAAGAGTTCTTATTATCTTAGTGAACTTATTATCTTAACGTCACATCATCTCTGAGGTTTATAACGCTTAGCTCTGATACCATTTCTGTAACACCCCCAAATCCGGGGTCGAGGATCCGGGTTGTCACGAGTTCCATTTCCCTTAATAACACCCAATCTTAATAAATAATCAACTACTCTGTACTGTGACCCCACAATAAACACACACCACAAGTTATAGTCTCAGTGATGAATATCCAAAAATAATCACAAGTCATTTTATTCCACCAATTATATGCCAATACACCTTAAACAGGTTTCTGAATAAATTTACCTTTCTTTTCCATTATTACAATTGATAAAGATACATAAGTCTGGTACATCAAAATTTGAAAGCCTAGCCTATTGGTAGCTCCTACCTCAGCTACAGCGACATCAACGCCTATAGGAAACTGCGGAACGTTTCCTATCCGCTCGCGAATTGGGAGCTTGGTCCTGTTCATCTTGTCTATCTGATGTTGTGTGATGAAAGAAGAAAGCAAGGGTGAGCAGCAAGCCCACCAAAATAATATGTATAATGATTAACAATATATGAGCCTTCTCATAGTACTCATGAAAGTCTTGGTCAAAAGAAATGAACCAAGTTGATATCTTAATGCGATGAAGTCACAAAATATTCAGTATATATATACATATATACTTTTCAAAATATTGGAAGTCCTCTTCCATGCATAATACACACAGAGTTCCAGTGTATAACTGTATAAAATATCGTTGCAAGGTGATCTCATATATCTAACCTTGTCTCAACGTTTTTCTGAAAATATTTGTCATGCATAAGATAATCATTTACTAGATATAAGTTTAAAAGATGAAGTTACAAGATACTCCAATATACTTATATCTTTTCCAAATACTACTTGAACTACCATCGTTCAAGTTATAATTAGTTTCAAAAGTTCATCACATAGATGAGACTACAAGACCAGATTTGAATAGATTAAATCTTTAAAATATCATCAAAATAAAATGAAGTTACGAGATACTTCATTTGATGCAAACATCATTTTGAAAACTTGACCCTGCCAACACTCAACAATCAACCAACCGTAGCCTTTCTATCGAAGTGCTCTGGGTAGTGTTGCAGAAATATCCAATTGGATGATGAACTCATTACGGGAGTTTGCCGCGCCAGGAAGACCACTTACGATGATCAGTCGTAGTAGTACAACCCCACCATTTTCTATATGTAGAGGAGAACCTGTCGGATTTACTTGTCAACCGAACACTGAACTCCGAAGGAATGGACCGCCTTAGCGGAACTTCCAGGCCATTTGGGCCAATATAATAAGGCTGGGCCGGCGCTACTCGACCACTTACGCCACTCCTAGTTCAGATGAAATCCATGACTCTGAAACGTAAAGCTCGTCCCCACTTTCCCCAAGTAGAAACTTGTTGATACGGCTCCACTAAGAAGTCGTATCTAGTTGGAAAGGAAAAACTCACCGATATTTCCCAGGCGATGCCTGTTAATGGATTAACTTGTTCCAAGAATTTTACTTCCCGAGTATTGGGTAAGTAATCAAAAACTCTTTTATCAAGACAGCAACCTTGTTGCGAATATAAAACACACCACAGAGCCGGATCCCTCAGGTTTTGAGCGAGTATTTAAATCCCCTTCGAAAGGAGGATCTTAAATATAAAAAAAATGAGTTTTGGGATCCGCTCTAACTTTTAAAAATCATTTTGAAGGCTCGCGAAACATTTTTAAGAATGTTCGGAGTGATGCTGATTTAGTAAAATAAATCAGTCCCAATATATTAGAAAATATCTGAATATTATTATTTAAATAATATTCCCATAAAGAATAATCTTTATAAAAATAATTGAAGTAGAAGTTGTAAAACTTATACTTGAAATGAACATTAAATAACCAAAGATATACTTATACGAAGGTACTATCTTTATTTGAATAATCAAAAGTGAGTTTGATTATCGACACCTTATTCTTTAATAAAATAAAGAATATATCTCAGCAAATAATCGGAGTCATAGATCCTCAAATGAATATTCAAATAATAGTCAATAAATAAAATAAGCTGAGTCATAAGCCCTCGAATGAATATTCGAAATAATATTCATTAAATAATATAAAGTTATCGAATAAACCTTATTCGATTAATAGTTTTGAAACTATAACCATATATATATAAATATATATATATATATAAAATCTATTCGGGATCCTCGACTCCCGGTTTTAGAAAATGTTTTCACCTTTGGGTCCCTATACTAAGGGTATATGCAAATTACCGCTGATCTCTCTAGCATAGGTATTATCAACTGAACCAACAGATATATATGGCAAGAATACGAAACAGGCATGCATATGTACCATATCACATGCTACAATATATCGCAAGAATTTGCTAATTTAACCATCATGCATCTATCACAAGATAAAGCATATACAAGTGTATACATCACAACAACAGTATAACGGATAGAAAACTTGCCTGAGTGCTCCCGGATAGGCTTAAGCTTAGAGTGGGTCCGATAACCTATGAACAACAACATAAGTCAGAATTAAACCCCGGTCGCTTAAGAAACTAGACTTTAACCATTTAGAGTCCTAACGTTCGCTTTCGCGCTTAACGATTTACTTAAGTCGCTCGAGTACCCGTGGCTCCACCATTTTTAATAATTTAACCTTTACGAGTTTTAAGGCGATTCCTTCGCGAGTGTCTTACCAACTGCCTAACACACTTACCATAAATGTTTCATGCATTAATTAACCCTTTTTGGTCTTTAACCTATGTTTCAAAGTAAGGCGAGGGGAAAAGTTTCGTTCGCGAAACGCCGTTACTTGAAACGGTCGTTTCTCCTAAACCGTGCATCGGAATCGAACGAACTACATATCAAAACGAAGCTCGTAACATGAGCTATCTAAACATGGCAGTGGTCATAATCTAGCAGGGGGTTCTCGGGTCCTGATATTATGCACAAAAACAGTCCAAAGAAAACCGGACGTTATGACGGCTATGTTTACGCGATTACCAATGTTTAAACTACTCCAATTAACCACCAACCAACTCATAACCATCAATACAACAAAACTTCACCTAAACCATACCACATCAGTCCATAATCTCCAAGGTTTTCAACTCAAACAACCACAATCAAGACCTATGAACTATAATCAAGCTTCAATTACCAAAAACACTTCCAAATCAAACCAAACTACTAATAATCACAATCCATGCTTCTCATTTCACAACACCAACCATTAAACTTACTAACAAATAAAGTAAAGGCTAGGGTTTGAAGTTTATACCTTCCTTGGGAGGTGTTAAGTTGCTAGGAAGCCTTAGGGAGCCTCCTACAAGCTTGATCTTTCCAAAGAAATCAAGAACACAAAGTTAGGCTTTGAAGTTTCTAAAAGTCCGATTTAAAGAACTGTAAAAATGAGGGTCTTACCATGATTATTTGGACGAGACTTGTGAACAAGAGTTGTAGGCCATCTCAATACCTTTCCAATGAGCTATAGAACACAATATTTGAGTGAGAAATGAAGGAGATACAGCAGTTTTAGTGTTCTGGTTCTGTTTTGGCCGAGAGCATGAAGAACAATGCCTTGGTTTCTTTTTGATTTTGATGAAAAATGATTTGCTTGGCTTGGTTGGTTTGATTTTTGTGTTTGTTTTAGTAAATTACCTAGTTGCCCTTGATTTTGTGTGGTTAAAAAGCCACCACATCTCCTTCCTTCCCATGTCATGCTTGTGTCATCCTCATGATGTCATCCTCCCCTCCTTGTCCTCTTCTCATTGATTGGGTGACATCATCCTCTCTAATCCCTTTGATTAACTTTCTAATTGTTTGCCTAATGACCGCTGATCTGTTATACGGTTCGCTTAACTTTCGTTTTCGTTTATCATTTGAAGGATCATACCCGGGATCTTATTACTTAGGTTCCCTTAACCTTTCTCAATATATTATATTCCTTTTATGATCCTCTCCTATAATCCTTTAATTTAAATCCTTTTTATCGTGTTACCTTTTTCTCAAATCTTTCCGTATCTAGTGTATTTCCGGGAAAAATCAAAGTGTTCGGATTTGGATTCTGACGATCTTTACATACACTTATATCTCATATAAAGTACTAATAAAATCTCAGAATATCCATATCAGAACCCCTACATAGTGTGGCATGAAAAGTTTTCTCATTCAGCAAAAACACTATTCATAAGGGTTTCAAAAATTTCCCAAAAATTGGGGTTATTACAATCCATCATTTTGTGGTAGTCACTTGAATGTTGAATCCCCTTTTTTACTAGAGCCGTGAAGTTGTTCTTCTCATAGATGTATCCATTTTGTGACATGATCTTGACTACTGGTGCCATTGTTAGAGAGTGGAAATTGCAAAGATAGAGATGCTAATTGCTTTTGAGAAAGAGAGAATTTAGAGCAGATAATTTGAGAATGATAAAAGAAAAGTAATGGAAATGAAATAGGCTTTTATACTATCTCAAAAATAACTGTGAAAAACAATAAGGTAAAATAAAGTAACCAATGAAAATTGCCTAAAATAGCCGTTTAAAAATAAACTGTAAAAATTCCATTAATTATCCGTCGTGTTATGCTTACAAACTGTAAGTATACTCGAGGGGTAATGTTCAGGAAATTAACGGCTAAGATTAAGACAATTCGACGGATGAGGATAAACTGTTATCCGTGGAGTTATAAAATATTCCAGAAAAATAAATGATTTTTATTTACAAACAATATTCCGACGGATGATCAAACTCGATGGATAAAGATCATCCGTCGAGATGTAAAATTTTGACTTAGCCAAAATTCCATCTAAGACTGAAAAATTAATTAAATTTCTGGCTGCATAACAACTTGCAATTTATCTGAAAAAATTTAAGAATAATTTAGCATACCTAACTCACTTACCAACCTTGAAAAGCTGGATTCATCCAGTGGCTTGGTAAATATATCTGCAAGCTGCTTTTCACTTGGAACAAAATGTAGTTCTAAAGTACCATTCATTACATGTTCCCTTATGAAGTGGTACTTGATGTCTATGTGCTTTGTTCTTGAATGTTGCACTGGATTTTCAGTGATGGCAATCGCACTTGTGTTATCACAGAAAATGGGAATTCTTTCAACTTGTAGACCATAGTCTAGCAATTGATTTTTCATTCACAAAATCTGTGCACAGCAACTGCCGGCAGCAATATATTCAGCTTCAGCTGTAGAAGTAGAAACTGAATTTTTCTTTTTAGTGAACCAGGACACAAGCTTGTTTCCTAGAAATTGACAAGTTCCTGTGGTACTTTTTCTATGAATTCTGCAACCTGCATAATCTGCATCTGAATAACCAGTTAGATCAAAACCAGAATCTCTAGGGTACCAAATGCCAAGTTTTGGTGTTCCCTTGAGATATCTGAAAATTCTCTTAATAGCTACTAAGTGAGATTCTCTAGGATCAGCCTGAAATCTAGCACACAAACATGTAGCAAACATTATATCTGGCCTAGTAGCTGTTAAGTACAGAAGTGAGCCAACCATGCCCCTATAACTTGAAATATCCACAGACTTTTCAGTAGTGTTTAATTCAAGCTTAATTGCAGTGGCCATGGGGGTTTTTCTAGATGTGCAATCCATTAGATCAAACTTCTTTAAAAGATCAAAAATGTATTTAGTTTGACTAATGAATATACCATCACTAACTTGCTTAACTTGTAAACCAAGAAAGTAAGTTAGTTCTCCCATCATACTCATTTCATACTTACTCTACATCAATTTGGCAAACTTTTTGCAAAGTTTTTCATCTGTAGAGCCAAAAATATTGGCATCTACATAAATTTGAACAAGTATACTAGAGCCATTAACATTTCTAAAGAATAAAGTTTTATCTCCAGTACCTCTTGTGTAGTGATTTTCCAAAAGAAACTTTGATAAAGTGTCATACCAGGCTCTAGGTGCTTGTTTCAGTCTATAAAGTGCTTTCAAAAGATAGTAGACATATTCTGGAAAATTTGGATCTTTAAAACTAGGAGGCTGACTGACATAGACTTCCTCCTCCAAGTCTCATTCAGAATGGCACTTTTGACATCCATTTGATAGACTTTGAAATTGGCATGGGCTGCATAGGCTAAGAAAATTTTGATGGCTTCAAGTCTTGCAATAGGAGAAAATGTTTCATCAAAATATATTCCTTCTTGTTCACAATAGCCTTTAGCAACCAATCTAGCTTTGTTCCTGAATACTATGCCATTTTTATCCATCTTGTTTCTGAATACCCATTTGGTTTCAATTGGGTTCTTTCCTCTAGGCTTGGGCACCAACTTCCATACCTTATTCCTCTCAAATTGGTTTAGCTCCTCCTGCATAGCTAAAATCCAATCAGGATCCAACAAAGCTTCTTCTACCTTCTTTGGTTCTTCCTTAGAAAGAAAGCTGTTGTACAAACATTCTTCTTGAGTTGCTCTCCTTGTTTGAACTCTAGAAGATACATCACCAATGATGAGCTCAAAGGGGTGATCTTTTGTCAATTTTCTTTGTTGAGGTAGATTAGCTATAGATGAAGAGGCCTCATTGTTATCTTAATGTGTGATTGAGTTTTGATTATTAGAAACTCCCCATGAGTTAATGGATCTTTGATTTGAGAAGGGAGAGCTTTCTGTAGGTGATCTATTCTGACTTCCAGCTACTTTTGATGACCCGACGGATGGTGGAGGGCAAAGCTGTGATGGCATCCTTAGCTCTTAGCATTGATTGAGTGGTATGCACCAAATTGAGCATCCTTTCTGCATTGTCATTGCCCTGTTCAACTAGAAGTTGATAGGCTGGAACAGGGTGAGTAAATGCCTCAGTATCAAGGGAGGTGGAATCTTTAACAGCTTTAGGTTGCTGAGATAGTCCATCCCTGTCTGCATCCTGGACATTCATTAACTCACTAGCAATGACATCCATCCTTATAGCTCTTGTACATGCATTTCTCTCTTATTCTCTCTGTTGTTGCATCAGGGTCTCACCCTGGCTCCTCACCCTCACACCCTCACCTTCACCATCTAAGGTGGGACTCCTATCACTCTCTTTTGCCAATCCTGAAGAAAAGATTGCATATTTTCACTCTTTTCCTCTCCTTTTTCCTGGGAGCAATCCAGACTCTCACTCATAACACTCTATTCCCTCAATCCTAAGAGTGACTGTACAACCACTAAGTCTTCTGCACTAGAGATAATGGATGAAATTTGAAGTTGTACAGAGACACCCGACGGATGAGGAATATCCATCGGGTTAGCAGTTTGACTATCCGACGGATAAATGCTGTTAAGCTTATCCGTCAGGATACAATCACTACTTGACGGATGAGAAATATCCATAGAGATAGTAGAAATGAATGAACTTGGAATTGAAACTATTGTGGACTCTGTGCTGATTGATGAGATTTTGGGCACAGATATTTCAACAGTTCCTGAAAGAATTGGCAAGTGAGCCAACAAATCATCAAAAAGATGATGCTCACTTGCACTAGATTTTGGCTTCCCCAATAAAGTTAAAGAAGGGGAAACGGGAATTGATGTGTTGATCATATCCACATCCAGAGAGTTTGTGGGAGAATTTGGTGTTTGAGGTGCTTCTAATGGTAATGATTTTGGCTGTGACTCCACATTTATTGGAGCCACTTCAAGCTGAATTTGTGAAGGTGCAGTGACTGTGTCTTTAGCACCAATTTGCACAGTATGTGAACTCTGTGCATCCCCAAGGGTTTTTGATTTCTTCTTTCTGGAATAAGTTTGGGGTGAGCTAGTGTCCCTTACCCTTTTGGCCTGTGCTCTTGGTTGAGAGTTTTGTTCAATAGTCACATCCTTTTGGGAGGATGGAACTAGAAATGAGCTTTTGTCCTTATTAATCACTGCACTTTGTTGGGAAACTGTAGTTTCTCGGCTGGGAACCACTCAACTCTCCATCCTTATTCTTAGGGTTTCTTTTATGTTCACCCTATCCTTCAACTACCTTACCCACCTTCACACTCCCTCTTTGGTTTTGGTAGATTTTACAACTGGCATCTTTTGAGAGATACCATAGGGCGCTTTCTTTGACTTGGATTTAGAAATTTTGGATTTGGCAGCTTGGGTAGGCAAATATTGGGTCTGACATAGTTGTCATAGCTACACTTGATTGCAAAAAAATTTATGAGGTTGGAATAGTAGGGACAAATGAACTTACCTCACTTACCTGAGGTGTTTCCATTACAGGGAAATAAAATAGTGGCACCTCTCTATGATGATTTTCCCAGTTCAAATCTGCAATAATTCTTCTCTCTTGAACCCAACAATCTAATTTGTTGTTTGGGTTCTCAATTACAATTTCCTCAGAGAGGTGGTTAGCTAACATCATAAAAAATCTAGCATAATAAACATTTTTACCTCTCTTATTTAACTCTCCTAATTTAAATACCAACTTAAACAAAACCAGATCACTAAAATTAAAAAACTTATTTGTAACTAGCATGTAAAGCATGTTAAGCATGGAAATATTGACAGAATCAAAATTAATGATTTTACCAGAAAAGACCTTGGTCACTACATCACACATGAAACTCCATTCCTTCCTAAGACTCAGTCTCCTAATGTCACTTAACTTAGAAGTAGAGAGAGCATGGTTCATGGAATTAAGCATATTAACTATATCAGTGTCTGTGTGTGGCGAGGTCATGGTATTATCAGGAATCTTGAAACATGCTTTGATAACATCACTATTAATACAGAATTCCTTACCTTTAATGGTGAGTGTGATGGACTTATCTGTCGAGTTGTATGAAGCAGTAGTCCACATCTCTTCAACAACCTCACAGAAGATGGTGGGTGATTCTAGCATTGCATATCTGAGTTTGCAGTTCTTCACAAAATCCATCATTTTGTGGTAGTCACTTGAATGTTGAATCCCCTTGTTTACTAGAGCCGTGAAATTGTTCTTCTCATAGATGTATCCAGTTTGTGACATGATCTTGACTACTGGTGCCATTGTTAGATAGTGGAAATTGCAAAGATAGAGATGCTAATTACATTTGAGAAAGAGAGAATTTAGAGCGGATAATTTGAGAATGATAAAAGAAAAACAATGGAAATTTAATAGGCTTTTATACTATCTCAAAAATAACTGTCAAAAATAACAAAGTAAAACAAAGTAACCAATGAAATTGCCCAAAATAGCTGTTTAAAAATAAACTGTAAAAATTTCATTAATTATCCGTCGTGTTATGCTTACAAACTGTAAGTATACTCGATGGATAATGTTAAGGAAATTAACGGCTAAGATTAAGACAATTCGACGGATGAGGATAAACTGTTATCCATCGAGTTATAAAATATTCTAGAAAAATAATTGATTTTTATTTACAAACAGTATTCCGACGGATGATCAAACTCGATGGATAACGATTATCCGTCGAGATGTAAAATTTTGACTTAGCCAAAATTCCATCTAAGACTGAAAAATCAATTAAATTTCTGGCTGCATAACAACTTGCAATTTATCTGAAAAAATTTAAGAATAATTTAGCATACCTAACTCACTTACCAACCTTGAAAAGCTGGATTTATCCAGTGGCTTGGTAAATATATCTGCAAGCTGCTTTTCACTTGGAACAAAATATAGTTCTAAAGTACCATTCATTACATGTTCCCTTATGAAGTGGTACTTGATGTCTATGTGCTTTGTTCTTGAATGTTGCACTGGATTTTCAGTGATGGCAATTGCACTTGTGTTATCACAGAAAATGGGAATTCTTTCAACTTGCAGACCATAGTCAAGCAATTAATTTTTCATCCACAAAATATGGGCATAGCAACTGCCAGCAGTAATATATTCAGCTTCAGCTATAGAAGTAGAAACTGAATTTTGCTTTTTACTGCACCAGGACACAAGCTTGTTTCCTAGAAGTTGACAAGTTCCTGTGGTAATTTTTCTATCAATTCTGCAACCTGCATAATCTGCATCTGAATAACCAGTTAGATCAAAACCAGAATCTCTAGGGTACCAAATGCCAAGTTTTGGTGTTCCCTTGAGATATCTGAAAATTCTCTTAATAGCTACTAAGTGAGATTCTCTAGGATCAGCCTGAAATCTAGCACACAAACATGTAGCAAACATTATATCTGGTCTAGTAGTTGTTAAGTACAGAAGTGAGCCAACCATGCCCCTATAACTTAAAATATCCACAGACTTTTCAGTAGTGTTTAATTCAAGCTTAGTTGCAGTGGCCATGGGGGTTTTTACAGATGTGCAATCCATTAGATCAAACTTCCTTAAAAGATCAAAAATATATTTAGTTTGACTAATGAATATTCCATCACTAATTTGCTTAACTTGTAAACCAAGAAAGTAAGTTAGTTCTCCCATCATACTCATTTCACACTTACTCTGCATCAATTTGGCAAACTTTTTGCAAAGTTTTTCATCTATAGAGCCAAAAATAATGTCATGTACATAAATTTGAACAAGTATACTAGAGCCACTAACATTTCTAAAGAATAAAGTTGTTAGATTTTTAACGCAGCGGGGGTATGGTAAAACACTTTTACACATATAAAATCCAAATAAAAGCATATAAATCGTGAATAAAAATTCGAGGGATCGAATCTAACCTTTTAAAATAATTCGGAGACAACGATCAGAGATCCATAGCAGTTGCTCCTCAAGTGTGAAGCACTCCACCGGTATCCACCAAGAAAACGATGTTAAGGAGGAGGAAGGAGGTGGAGAGAATTGGGTTTTCCAAACTTTTTGGGTTTTCGGGTTTGATGTGGGTTAGAATAAAATAGGGTCTATAATAGTGTATTTATAGGCAAAATTTTCAGCTGAAATTTTCCCATAAATAATATTATTATTATCCCATTTATTATTCTCATTAATAATTAAAACACCTTTTAATTATTAATCCTTTTTCTAAACACTTTAAAAATAATTCTCTCTCTTGATTTAATTTCCAAAAATTAAATCTTTAATTAATAATATTAAGAACTTTTCTTAATTAATTTATAATCAATTAAATCTCATTTAATCAATTATTAAATTTGCCAATTAATTATTTATTTCATAAATAAATAATTATTAGCCATTATTAATTAATTCCTCCACCATTAAATCATTCTCTTTTTATGGTGTGACCCTGTAGGTTCAATATTAAGCCGGTAGTAGAAATAAATAATAATAAAACTATTTTATCATTATTTATATAAATTCTCTAATTTATTAAATATGATTAATTAATTAATCATATTTATTCTACATCGTGAGGGATACTTCTCAGCATATCGCGACTATCCTGATAATATGAATTCACTGCTTAGAATACCAAGAACCTATTCAGTGAATAGTTATCGTACAATAAACTCCTTCTACCCTATAATGTCCCGATTAAATACAAGGCATGGATCTCGTGTCAAGCCTATCTAATTCAATCACTTTGCTTACCATTTACTATGCGTAGTTCTATGCAAATTAGAAACTCCTTTCTAATTTCATTTACTCTGGCCAGAGATTCCTGAACTAGCATAAGTGGATCAGCCTTGAACATTCGCTTCCTTCACTGGAAGGGGTAGATCCTTTATTGATCATACACTATCTTCGTGTACAAATTCCTATACCCAAAAGAGCCCTAATAATTGTCCCTGGAGACTAAGAACTAAACCAAAGCATAGTTCAGTGTACACAAGATGACTATGATGACCTCAAGTCTAAGGATACTTGTACAACTATCACTATGTGAATAACTGCTGACACATGAGTGAACTCCATCAGTTGTTCAGCTGTGCGAGTCATGTTCAGTGAACTTATTCTATAATAAACACCTACATACTAGCTATAGTGTCACCACACAAATGTACTATGAGAACAGACATCCTTCATAATGAAGCAAGCATAGTATGTACCGATCTTTGCGGATTATTAATTACCAGTTAGTAATCCTATGACCAGGAACTATTTAAGTTTAGAGTTATCATCTTTTTAGGTCTCACTATTATGATCTCATCATAATCCATAAAAAGCTTTACTGTAAACTATGGTATATCTTATTTAAACACTTAAATAGATAAAGCCCGTAATAAAAACTGAACAAGTCTTTATTAATATCAATGAAATCAAAACAGATTACATAAAAGTTATTCCTAAATCCTAATACATGATTGGACTTAGGACATATTCCTTTCAATCTCCCACTTGTACTAAAGCCAATCACTCTGGTATCTAATACCCATCCTGTCATTATGATGATCAAAGTGACTTTCATAAAGTAGCTTTGTGAGTGGGTCTGCTATGTTGTTATGTGTGTCAACTCTAATTCAATACAACACAAGAAATGTTACCGCGCTCCCACTAACCCTTTTGTAGACGCATGGTTCATCTACGTTTTTGATAAAATCAAACTCTTTGATTGTCTCATCAAAACGAATGTTCCATCTTTCGAGAAGCTTGCTTTAAACCACATATGGTTCGTAGTAGCTTACACACTAGGTTTTCATTTCTCTTGGAAAGAAAACCATCTGGCTAATTGCCAGATCTCATAGTCGTAGTAAGCAGCATTCGCAAGCAAAATTTGAACTGATTTTAACAGGGCTACATGTAAAAGGTTTCATCAAAGTCAATCCATTGCCTTTGTTTGAATTCTTTTGCCACAAGCCTGGCCTTAAAGGTCTCCACCTGGCCATCTGCTCTAATCATTCTTTTGTATCCCATATATATAGATTTATTTCCGGATTTCATGGCACTATGCCATTTCTTTGAGTCAACACTACTCATAGCCTCATTATAGGTCACAGGGTCGTCATCATCAATGATCGACAACTCATTGTCATTCTCAATGACAAGGCCGTAATATCTCTCAGGTTGGCGAGACACTCTCCCTGATCTATGAATGGGCTGTTCCATAAAAGGTTGTTCAGTCAGAACAGGTGTTTCCACTTGATCCGTAGTAGTTTGTGCTTCTTGAACTTCATCAAGTTCAATTTTTCTCCCACTGTTTCCTTCAAGGATAAACTCCTTTTCCAAGAAGGTAGCATGTCTGGATACAAACACCCGATGATCGGTGTAAAAGTAATACCCTAAAGTCTCTTTAGGATATCCCACAAAACTACATTTTACGGATCGATATTCCAGCTTATTTGGGTCAACTTACTTGACATAAGCTGGACATCCCCAAATCTTAACGTGTTTAAGACTCGGTTTCCTTTCTTTTCATATCTCATACGGAGTTTGAGGAACAGCTTTGGAAGGCACCTTATTCAGTAAATATGCTGAGGTTTCCAATGCATAACCCCATAGGAATACTGGAAGATTTCCATAGCTCATCATGGACCGAACTATGTCTAACAAAGTTCGATTTCTCCTTTCAGATACCAATCTGGAGGAGTCCACTGGGAGACTATACCATTTATTTTGAGATAATCTAGAAACACTCCATTAAAGTATTCACCACCTCGATCTGATCGAAGATTTATAATACTATGTTTGGTTGTTTCTCCACTTCATACTTATATTCTCTGAACTTTTCAAAGGCCTCAGACTTGTGTTTCATCAAACACATATCTGAATCCAGATCTATCATCTATGAAAGTAATGAAGTATGAAAATCCACCCATGGCTTGCGTAGACATTGGTCCACATACATCTGTGTGTACCATTCCTAGCAAATTTGCAGCCCTCTCTCCATGTCTACTAAATGGAGACTATAATGCCACTATAAAGTGAGATTTTCATCATCCCTTTTCTTTTATTAGTTTGTTCAATCTGAAGTAACTTATGTCACATATATACATACCATTATTTAAAGTACCACGTCCATAAAGAATATTATCTCTAAGAATAGAACATTCATTATTCTCAATAATAAATGAAAATCCATCCAAGTCTAACATGGGAATAATATTCCTCACAATCGAGGGAACAAAATAACAATTATTTCAAACAATAGTCTTGCCCGTAGGCCTATGTAAATGAAATGATTCTACATCTTCAGCAGCAACTCTTGCTCCATTTCCATCAGTAGAATCACCTCCTCTTCCTCAAGAGTTCTACTTCTCCTTGGTCCCTGCAACAAATTACAGATATGAGAACCACAGGCGGTATCTAATACCCAAGTAGAAATGACATATTCACTTCTATCATGAACATACCTGAATCAGAAGCGGTGGTCTCACTACCCTTCTTCTTCAATTCTGCAAGGTAAACCTTGCAGTTCCTCTTCCAGTGCCCCACCTTATTACAGTGAAAACAAACAACTTTGCTCTTGGGGTCTTCAGCTTTTGGTGGAACCGGCGTTTTCTCACCTACTTTCTTCTTCTTGGAAGAGTTCCTCTTCCTTTTCTTAGGATTGGAACCTTCACCAATTAGAAGAACAGAACTCTTCTTAGGGGGAAAATTCGATTCCGCAGTCTTCAACATGTTGTGGAGTTCAGGCAGGCTGACATCCAACTTATTCATGTGAAAGTTCACAACAAACTGCGAGAACGAACTCGGAAGTGATTGCAAGACCAAGTCTTGGCTCAGCTCCCCATCCATGGCAAAACCAAGTTGTCCAAGACATTCAATCAAATTGATCATCTTAAGTACATGGTCATTCACAGATGATCCCTCAGACATCCTACAACCAAACAGCTCCTTCGATATCTCATATCGAGCTGTCCTCCCTGCCACATCATACAACTCTTGTAGATGCACGAGGATAGTGTGAGCATCCATATGCTCATGTTGCTTCTGTAGCTCAATGTTCATGGAAGCTAGCATAATGCATTGAGCAATATTTGCATCATCTATCCACCTACGATACACAACATGTTCATCATTATGTGCATCACTAGCAGGTTCAGTAGGCTTAGGTGAGTCAATCACGTATTCCAGCTTCTCAATCCTGAGAACAATTCTCAAGTTTCGAAGCCAGTCAGCATAATTAGGACCAGTCAATTTATGAGCATCTAGTATGCTCCTAAGTGATAGTGCAGAAGAAATAATGTATATTGTAAATCTGTAAATGATAAACACATAACAACACTTAGTGTAATAACCCCAAAATTTTTCAACTTTTTGTAACCCTTGTGAATAGTGTTTTAGCTGAATGAGAAAACTTTTCACGCCACACTATGTAGGGGTTCTGTTATGGATATTCTGGGATTTTATTAGTACTATATGAAGTATATAAGTGTATGTAAATATCGTCAGAACCCAATTCCGAACACTTTGGTTTTTCCCGGAAATCCACAAGATACGGAGAGAATTGAGTATAAGGTAACAGGATAAAAAGGATTTAAATTAAAGGATTATAATAGAGGATCATAAAAAGGAATATAATGTGTTGAGAAAGGTCAAGGGAACCTAAGTAATAAGATCCCGGGTATGATCCTTCAAACGATAAACGAGAACGAAAGTTAAGCGAACCGTACAACAGATCAGCGGTCATTAGGCAAACGATTAGGAAGCTAATCAAAGGGATTAAGGGGAGTGATGTCATCCAACCAATAGAAAGAAGACAAGGAAGGGAGGATGACATCATAAGGGTGACATAAGCATGACATGGAAGGAAGGAAGTGTGGTTGATTTAAGACCACACAAATTCAAGGACAAGGTGGTAATTTGCTAAATCAAAAACAAAACCAAGCCAACCAACTAGCAAATCATTTCATCAAAAAATCAGCCAAGGCATATTCCTCATATTTGCTCTCGGCCTTCTTCATTTTCCAAGGCATAAAATTTTCAAAAATCAAGATCAAAGCATCCTTAATTGGTAAGAAAATTCCCTAACCATCTTTATGCTTAGTAATGGCTATATCATAAGTTTAAGCCACAAATTCTTTCTCTAGCTTCTTGATTTAATCATTGGAGAAGACAATGAATAGTGTTTTCAAGTTTTAACTTGAGTTTTTTTTCTTGTTTTCTTGAAGATCCAAGCTTTCTTAAGACTACTCCAAGCTTATTAAGGCTTCCTAGCTTCACCCACCAATCCAAGGAAGGTATACCACTTTCAAACCCTAGGTTCATATATATTATAAAGTGATTTTGATGAGTAAGATGTTATGGTATCTTGTTGTTATGTTTAGAGTTGAGATTTGGAATGGTGGTGAAATGAAATGATAATTTAGTGGTTTTGATTTAAAGAAACTTAAAGCATGATTAAAGTTAGGTTAAGCATATGTATGAATGAGTAATATTGAATTGTTTGGGATTGTTATGATGTGATAAGGATGGGTGTTTGTTGTGTGTTGGATTTGAGGATGGTTTGTGTTGATTGTGGGTAGTTTAAAAATGGGAAATCGCGTAAACATAGCCGTCGTAATGTCCGATTTTCTTTGGACTGTTTTGTGCATAGCATTAGGACCCGAGAACCCCCTGTTAAATTGTGACCACTGCCATGTTAAGATAGCTCATGTTACGAGCTTCGTTTTGATATGTAGTTCGTCCGATTCCGATTTACGGTTTAGGAGAAACGACCGTTTCAAGTAACGGCGTTTCACGAACAAAACTTTTTCCCTCGCCTTACTTTGGAATGTAGGTTAAAGACCAAAAAGGATTAATTAATGTGTGAAACATTTATGGTAAGTGTGTTAGGCAGTTGGTAAGTCATTCGCGAAGGAATCGCTTTAAAACTCGTAAAGGTTAAATTATTAAAAATGGTGGAGCCGAGGGTACCCGAGTGACTTAAGCGAATCGGTGAGCGTAAAACAAGCGTTAGAGTCTAAGTTAGTTAAAGTATAGATTTACAAGTGATTTTGGTTTAATTCCAACTTACTTGTTGTTTATAGGTTACCAGACTCGCCCCGAGCCTTTCTCACCCCCAAGTCGCTCAGGCAAGTATTCTATCCGATACACTGTTGTTGTGATGTAAATGTATGTATATGCATTATCTTGTGATATTGCATGATTGTTATTTAGCAAATGTTGCGATATATTGTAGCATGGGATATGGTATATATGCATGCCTGTTTCATATTCTTGAAATTTATATCTGTTGGTTATTTGATAATACCTATGCTAGAGGATAGTTGTATCTTGCATATACCCTTAGTATAGGGACCCAAGGGTGAAAATATTTTCTAAAACCGGGAGTCGAGGATCCCGAGTAATCTTGTATATATGGATATGGATATATATATATATAGATATATATTTATATATATATATATATGGTTATAGTTTTCCAAACTATTAATCGAATAAGGTTTATTCGATAACTTTAAACTTTATTTATTTATTGAATATTATTTGAATATTCATTTGAGGATGTATGACTCCTTTATTTTATTTAATGAATATTATTTATAATATTCATTCGAGGTATTATGACTCAGCGTATTTTATTTATTGAATATTATTTGAATATTCATTTGAGGATCTATGACTCCGATTATTTGCTGAGATATATTCTTTAATTTATTAAAGAATAAGGTGTCGATAATCAAACTTATTTTTGATTATTCAAATAAAGATATTACTTTCGTATAAGTATATCTTTGATTATTTGCTATTCATTTCAAGTATAAGTTTTAATACTTCTACTTCAATTATTTTATAAAGATTATTTTTATGGGAATATTATTTAAATAATAATATTCAGACATTTTCTAAATATTCTGGGGACTGATTTACTTCATTAAATCAGTTTTACTCCAAACACTCTTTAAAGTGTTTTCGAGTCTTTAAAATGATTTTCAAAAGTTAGAGCGGATCCCAAAACTATTTTTATATTTAAGATCTTCCTTTTAAAAAGGGGATTTAAATACTCGCTCAAAACATGGGGGATCCGGCTCGGTGGTGTGTTTTATATTCGCAACAAGGTTGCTGTCTTGGTAAAAGAGTTTTTGATTACTTACCCAATATTCGGGAAGTAAAATTCTTGGAACAAGTTAATCCATTAACAGGCATCGCCTGGGAAATATCGGTGAGTTTTCCTTTCCAACTAGATACGACTTCTTGGTGGAGCCGTATCAACAAGTTTCTACTTGGGGAAAGGGGGAAACGAGCTTTACGTTTCAGAGTCATGGATTTCATCTGAACTAGGAGTGGCGTAAGTGGTCGAGTAGCGCCGGCCCAGCCTTATTATATTGGCCCAAATGGCCTGGAAGTTCCGCTAAGGCGGTCCATTCCTTAGGAGTTCAGTGTTCGGTTGACAAGTAAATCCGACAGGTTCTCCTCTACATGTAGAAAATGGTGGGGTTGTACTACTACGACTGATCATCGTAAGTGGTCTTCCTGGCGCGGTAAACTCCCGTAATGAGTTCATCATCCATTTGGATAATTCTGCAACACTACCCGTAGCATTTCGATCGAAAGGCTACTAATGGGTGGTTGCCGAAGCATTGACAGGGTCAAACATTTTTATTGGTGTATCCATTGAATGAAGTATCTCGTAACTTCATTTCTTTTCAAAATATTTCAAAGATCAAATATTTTCAAGTTTATTTGTGGTCTCATCTATGGGATGACCTCGTGAATTTTATTATACTTTGAACGGTGATAGTTCAAGTAGATTTATAAATGATATAAGTGTGGGGAAGTATTGGTAACTTCATTCCTTGTTTTTACTTATATCTAGTAAGTAATTATCTTACACACGATAAAGATTTTAGTAAGTATCCATTTAGATACTTGTATTATTGTTATCACTACATATTATCTTGCGAGCTGTAAGGCTCACTCTTGCTTTATTTCTTCATCACACAACAACAGTTAGGAGAGATGGCCAGACTCCAGCAGACCCAGCGCAAGCGCGTGGGAAGCGTCCCGCGTCTTCCCGCTGATATTGTAGCTGCTATAGCTGCAGAGGTAGATCCATTGTAGTTTAGACCATCTACTTTTGAGAATCCAATTATGTATAATTATAACTTGTGGCAGATAATGGCAATTAACTGTAAATTATCAAGTAATCATTTTGGGTTGTAATAATTTTAAATTGTGGATTCAAAGACTTGTACTTATTTCAATTTCATCTCTGAGACTATAACGAGTTGTGGTGTGTGTTAGTGTGGGGTCACAGCATGAGGGTATTTATTATTAATTAAGTAAAGTGATATTGTGGAAAGAAAGACCGTGACAACCCGGATTCCCGACCCCGGATCTGGGGGTGTTACAGAAATGGTATCAGAGCTAAGCGTTATAAACCTCAGAGATGATGCGACGATAAAATAATAAACTCACAAAGATAATAAGAACTCTTGCCAAGTTCATGGTCGGACTACTTAAAGTAGTACTGACAGCTAAAACCCTTACGGGAACCCTTATAAGTATCATGATAGTAACTTAGCTCGTTTAATGTGTAGGCGCCTGAGATGGAGGACCCTGAGATGTACGAGCGTGAGCATGATGAGGCATTGCTGGATGTTGAGGATCAGGAGGAGCCTGAGATGGAGGAGGATGAGGAGGACCCCCCAGAGGAGCCTGAGACGGAGGTCATTGCTGTTTCAGATGAGGAGGACCCCTCAGAGGAGTCAGAGACAGAGGTTATTGCTATTCCAGATGAGGAGGACCCGGATGAGGTCCCAGTAGCTGAGGAGCGTGTTGGATCTATGGTAGTGTATGCTGGTATCCCTTTACCCACACTTCCGGTGGTCAGAGCCCCTACCCCTCCACCACTATCTTGGATTCCTGATGATGACAGCTCAGAGACCCATACTTCCGAGCCTAGGCAGACCGAGGAGGCACCCTCAGCGGCTCCAGATTCACCACCTCTTGACCCTGCCCAGAGGCAGTCTTCGTTAGCTCATGGATATGTTCAGGATGTTTTGAGGACCCGAGTGGCTGTTGCCGAGGCCCGACTGGATGAGGCCAGGAGGGAGTTGGATGCAGAGAGGGCGGGTAGGCGTACCCGAGCTTATGAGACCAGGGCTTCTATACCCCGATCCTTGAGGAGGGAGCTTACAGGGATAGAGCTCACGTCCCGAGCGAGACTCAGATCTCTCCAGGGGGACAGGCATGGTAGGATCTCTAGGCGGCAGGCCGACTATATCTTCCGTCGTGCGATGGAAAGGGTTTGGGAGCTGACCCGTTCCGGTGTGTGATTCAGGATTGATGATGGAATAGTCTAGTTGTCTAGTTAGCCGAGGCCTTAGTAAGAGCCAATTTTCCGGGATAGTTGACTTGTATATAGCATCCCTTTTTCTGACTAGACAGATAGACTCTTGTGTATCACTTTTGGGACAGATGACTGTAGCACTGTTGTACTTTTGACCAGATCAAACTATGTATTCTCGCATTATGTATATATTTGTTTCCTTTCAGTTCAGTTCCATAGTGACGGGATCACTGTTTTATTATTGTTATTACTGCACTTCGTATTAGAACTTTCTTAAAATAATAGAATTGCGATATACGTTCTCCCCATTATAAGAGCTGTGCAAGGCACAATATTGTATATGATTGTGACCTAACGTTGAATTTTTCCCAATAATTGTTTTTATTATTATCAGAATCATGCCGCCAAGAAAGATTGGAACTAGGGCGAACCCTGGGTCTGAGGACCAGGGAAGCCATAATCAGGACAATAGAAACCAAGATCACAGTGAAGAGGAAGATGAGGATTATGTGGAACAGGATGACTCCCTGTATGAAGAGGAAGAGGAAACGTATGATGTTGAGGGATTCGAGGTAGAGGCTGAAGAAGGAGAAACCGAGGTTGAGCAACCAGTACCAAACCCAGGCATGGATCCCATGAGCCAGTTCATGCAACTCCTAAGACAGAATTTGGAACGTCAACCCAACCCACCCCCTCAAGGAAGTAACAATGCAGTGGCAAACTCTTTCAGGGCTTTTAAGTCCCTTAAGCCCCCTGAGTTCCACGGATCAGCCGACCCAGTTGAGGCAAGGGCATGGTTAAAGGAAATGGAGAAATCTTTTGAGATTTTGAGTATCAATGAGGCGCAGAAAACTGTATTTGCTACCTACCTTCTGAAAGGAGAAGCTAACTACTGGTGGGAGGCCAAGAAAAACATGGAGACAGATGCTATTATAACCTGGGAGAGATTTAGTCAGTTGTTTCTGGGAAAGTATTTCCCGAGGTTTATGGAAAACCAGATGGAGCTCAAGTTCTTGGAGCTAAAGCAGAATGATTTGTCTGTAGCAGAGTACGAAGCGAAATTTACTGAATTATCAAGGTTTGTGCCGGAGTTTGTGAGCACTGAGGAAAAGAAAGCTAGGAGGTTTCAGCAGGGACTGAAACCATGGATTCAGAATAGGGTGGCAATCCTTGAGCTTACGGACTATGCCACTCTGGTGCAAAAAGCAACGATTGTAGAAGTCGGAAGTGAACAGATGCAGAAGGAAAGAGAGAAGAAAGGAATAAAGAGGAAAAGTATGAGCATGGGTGGAGGTTCCGCAGGAAGGAGCTTCCCAACTAGGTTTAATCGAGGAGCAGTGTCCCTACCGGGAAAGAACACTGGGTTTAAGCGACCAATGAGTGTGAGTGTGAGCCAGGGCGGCCAGAAGTCAAGAATGTCCTATTCCAACCAGTCTCGACCCCCATTGCCAACCTGTAACACTTGTGGAAGGAATCACACTGGGGAGTGTAAAGGAAAGCCAGTAACCTGCTTTAAGTGTGGGCAAGTGGGCCACTATTCTCACAAATGCCCTTCGTCAGCCCCTGCCGTCATTCCAACCACCACTTGTCATCAGTGCGGACGCCCAGGTCATTGGAAGAGAGAATGCCCAATGAACAAACCAGCAGCTTCGGGAGCAAGCAGGGCTGCTTCTAATAAGCCACCTACTGCGAGGACTTTCAACATGACAGTCCAGGATGCTATGAAAGATTCAGATGTGATAGCAGGTACCCTTTCTCTAAATTCAGTCAGTGCAAATGTTTTATTCGATTCGGGAGCAACTAAATCTTTTATATCAAGGGACTTTGCGCGTAAGTTAAGACTTAAGGCTAAACCCTTGATAGAACCCTTACAAGTAGAAATAGCCAATCATGAAATTATTCCTGTTAACCAGATTCACCCCGCCTGTGAGATAGGCATAGGGGAGCAATCTTTCAGTGTTGATCTGATTCCTTTTAAATTAGGGGAGTTTGATGTGATTTTGGGAATGGACTGGCTATCTAGCAACGATGCTCAGATAGACTGTAAAGGGAAGAAAGTTAAGTTAAATATCCCCGGGAAGAAAGAAATTATATTTAGAGGAAAGAGGCAGACGCAGAAATTTTTGACCATGGCTCAGGCCAGAAGGATGCTACGAAAAGGAAGTGAGGCTTACCTAGCCTATGTGGTGGACACACAGAAGGAGGTGCCCAACTTACAAGATATTCCAGTAGTCAACGAATTTGAAGATGTATTCCCCCAAGACCTTCCGGGATTACCACCCGATAGAGTGATTGAATTTGCTATTGAGTTGGCCCCAGGGACGGCGCCAGTTTCAAAAGCACCTTACCGGTTAGCCCCGTTAGAAATGAAGGAATTAGCTATCCAATTGCAGGAACTCTTGGATAAGGGTATGATAAGACCCAGTGTGTCTCCGTGGGGAGCACCAGTTTTATTTGTTAAGAAGAAAGATGGGAGCATGAGGTTGTGCATAGACTATCGAGAGTTGAACAAGCTAACCATAAAGAACAGGTACCCATTACCTAGAATAGACGATCTGTTCGACCAGCTAAAGGATGCTGTTTATTTTTCCAAGATTGACCTGAGAACTGGATATCACCAACTAAAGATTAAGCCCGAAGATATTTCCAAGACAGCGTTCCGTACCAGGTATGGGCATTATGAGTTCTTGGTAATGTCCTTCGGATTAACCAATGCCCCAGCAGCCTTCATGGATTTAATGAATAGAGTATTTAAGAAGTACTTGGACAAGTGTGTGATAGTTTTTATCGATGATATTTTGATCTACTCAAGGACTGAGGCAGAACATGCAGAGCATTTGAGGATAGCTCTAGGAATACTCAGAGAGGAGCAGTTATATGCCAAATTCTCGAAGTGTGAATTCTGGCGGAATGAAGTACAGTTTTTAGGACATGTGATCAATAAAGAAGGAGTATTGGTCGACCCCTCCAAGATAGAGGCAGTCTCAAATTGGGAAAGGCCAACCACACCCACAGAGGTGAGGAGTTTCATAGGATTGGCCGGCTACTATCGTAGATTTGTGCAGGACTTTGCGAAGATCGCAGCCCCTTTGACACGACTTACTCGTAAGACAGAGAAGTTTGAATGGACGGAGAAATGCGAGAACAGTTTTCAGGAATTAAAGAAAAGGTTGATAACGGCTCCGGTATTGGCATTGCCGGATGGAAAAGGAGATTTTGTGATATATAGTGACGCGTCGCACAAAGGATTAGGATGTGTGCTTATGCAGCACGGTAAAGTTATCGCGTATGCGTCGAGACAATTGAAGGAATACGAGGTTAGATATCCTACTCATGACCTTGAGCTCGCGGCAATAGTATTTGCTTTAAAAATTTGGAGGCACTACTTGTATGGAGAGAAGTGCGAGATTTTCACAGACCATAAGAGCCTCAAGTACATATTTACGCAGAAAGAGCTCAACATGCGCCAGAGGAGATGGTTAGAACTAATCAAGGACTACGATTGTGAGATTCTCTATCATCCAGGGAAAGCCAATGTGGTGGCTGATGCCCTTAGTAGAAAGGAAAGACTTAGAATGATAACGACCTCGGAAGAGTTGATAAGGGATTTTGAGAAAATGGAAATAGAGGTAAAGGTAACCGGAACCGGAACTGAAAAGCTTTTTGAGATCTCAATGCAGCCAGAATTATTGGAAAAGATCAGATTGTGCCAAGAGAAAATAATGAATGAAGACAGAAAGTCAATGACTGGAGAAGAGATCCATACTGAGAAAGATGATAAAGGGATAATGAGGTACTCCTACCGAATTTGGGTTCCGAATGTTCAAGAACTTAAAGATGAGATTTTGGATGAAAGCCATAGTTCAAGGTATTCCATTCACCCAGGAAGTACCAAGATGTATAGGGATTTGAAGGAATATTACTGGTGGCCCAACATGAAGAGGGACGTAGCAGAATGGGTGAACAAGTGTTTAACTTGCCAAAGAGTAAAGGCAGAGCACCAGAGACCCAGTGGACTTTTGCGACCCCTGGAGATTCCCGAATGGAAATGGGAACAGATAGCGATGGATTTTGTTGTAGGCTTGCCAAGGACGAAAGCCAATCACGACGCCATTTGGGTAATTATAGACCGATTGACAAAGTCAGCTCATTTCATTCCTATCAATGAGAGATATACAGTCGATAGACTGGTGGACATTTACCTTAAGGAAATAGTGACGCGACATGGAGTCCCAGCGTCCATTGTCTCAGACCGAGACCCAAGGTTCAACTCCAGATTTTGGAGGAGCTTTCAGGAATGTGCGGGGACCAAGTTAAATATGAGTACCGCGTACCATCCCCAGACGGATGGACAGAGTGAAAGGACCATCCAGACACTAGAGGATATGTTGAGAGTCTGTGCAATAGACCTTAAAGGAAGTTGGGATGATCACCTGCCGTTGATCGAGTTTTCTTATAACAATAGCTTTCATGCTAGCATCGGGATGCCGCCTTATGAGGCCTTGTACGGAAGAAGGTGTCGATCTCCCTTATACTGGGATGAAGTAGGAGAGCGGAAGATGCTCGGACCCGAAGTGGTCCAAAGGACCAAAGATATAGTGGATCTTATCAGAGGGCGACTTGTAGCAGCCCAAGACAGACAGAAGAAATATGCAGACCTAGCCCGAAAGGACAAGGAATATGAGGTAGGGGACTTAGTACTGTTGAAAGTATCCCCTTGGAAGGGATTAATGAGGTTCGGAAAGAAAGGAAAACTAAGCCCAAGATACATTGGACCTTTTGAGATATTAAGACGGATTGGAAAGTTAGCTTACGAGCTAGCCCTACCCCCTAATTTGCAACAAGTTCATAATGTGTTCCATGTGTCAATGCTAAGGAGGTATCATCGAGATGCCAGGCACATAGTGGAGTACGAGCAGGTGGATATGCAGCCAGATCTAACTTACGTGGAGAAGCCAGTAAGGATTATGGATAAGAAGGAGCAGGTGCTTCGGAACAAGGTGATCAAGCTAGTCAGAGTACTATGGCAGAATCATAATGTGGAAGAATCGACTTGGGAACTAGAGAGCGCAATGCTAGAAAAGTACCCCCAATTGTTTTCTGTTTGATTCCGGGACGGAATCCTTTTAAGGAGGGGAGACTGTAATAACCCCAAAATTTTTCAACTTTTTGTAACCCTTGTGAATAGTGTTTTAGCTGAATGAGAGAACTTTTCACGCCACACTATGTAGGGGTTCTGTTATGGATATTCTGGGATTTTATTAGTACTATATGAAGTATATAAGTGTATGTAAATATCGTCAGAACCCAATTCCGAACACTTTGGTTTTTCCCGGAAATCCACAAGATACGGAGAGAATTGAGTATAAGGTAACAGGATAAAAAGGATTTAAATTAAAGGATTATAATAGAGGATCATAAAAAGGAATATAATGTGTTGAGAAAGGTCAAGGGAACCTAAGTAATAAGATCCCGGGTATGATCCTTCAAACGATAAACGAGAACGAAAGTTAAGCGAACCGTACAACAGATCAGCGGTCATTAGGCAAACGATTAGGAAGCTAATCAAAGGGATTAAGGGGAGTGATGTCATCCAACCAATAGAAAGAAGACAAGGAAGGGAGGATGACATCATAAGGGTGACATAAGCATGACATGGAAGGAAGGAAGTGTGGTTGATTTAAGACCACACAAATTCAAGGACAAGGTGGTAATTTGCTAAATCAAAAACAAAACCAAGCCAACCAACTAGCAAATCATTTCATCAAAAAATCAGCCAAGGCATATTCCTCATATTTGCTCTCGGCCTTCTTCATTTTCCAAGGCATAAAATTTTCAAAAATCAAGATCAAAGCATCCTTAATTGGTAAGAAAATTCCCTAACCATCTTTATGCTTAGTAATGGCTATATCATAAGTTTAAGCCACAAATTCTTTCTCTAGCTTCTTGATTTAATCATTGGAGAAGACAATGAATAGTGTTTTCAAGTTTTAACTTGAGTTTTTTTTCTTGTTTTCTTGAAGATCCAAGCTTTCTTAAGACTACTCCAAGCTTATTAAGGCTTCCTAGCTTCACCCACCAATCCAAGGAAGGTATACCACTTTCAAACCCTAGGTTCATATATATTATAAAGTGATTTTGATGAGTAAGATGTTATGGTATCTTGTTGTTATGTTTAGAGTTGAGATTTGGAATGGTGGTGAAATGAAATGATAATTTAGTGGTTTTGATTTAAAGAAACTTAAAGCATGATTAAAGTTAGGTTAAGCATATGTATGAATGAGTAATATTGAATTGTTTGGGATTGTTATGATGTGATAAGGATGGGTGTTTGTTGTGTGTTGGATTTGAGGATGGTTTGTGTTGATTGTGGGTAGTTTAAAAATGGGAAATCGCGTAAACATAGCCGTCGTAATGTCCGATTTTCTTTGGACTGTTTTGTGCATAGCATTAGGACCCGAGAACCCCCTGTTAAATTGTGACCACTGCCATGTTAAGATAGCTCATGTTACGAGCTTCGTTTTGATATGTAGTTCGTCCGATTCCGATTTACGGTTTAGGAGAAACGACCGTTTCAAGTAACGGCGTTTCACGAACAAAACTTTTTCCCTCGCCTTACTTTGGAATGTAGGTTAAAGACCAAAAAGGATTAATTAATGTGTAAAACATTTATGGTAAGTGTGTTAGGCAGTTGGTAAGTCATTCGCGAAGGAATCGCTTTAAAACTCGTAAAGGTTAAATTATTAAAAATGGTGGAGCCGAGGGTACCCGAGTGACTTAAGCGAATCGGTGAGCGTAAAACAAGCGTTAGAGTCTAAGTTAGTTAAAGTATAGATTTACAAGTGATTTTGGTTTAATTCCAACTTACTTGTTGTTTATAGGTTACCAGACTCGCCCCGAGCCTTTCTCACCCCCAAGTCGCTCAGGCAAGTATTCTATCCGATACACTGTTGTTGTGATGTAAATGTATGTATATGCATTATCTTGTGATATTGCATGATTGTTATTTAGCAAATGTTGCGATATATTGTAGCATGGGATATGGTATATATGCATGCCTGTTTCATATTCTTGAAATTTATATCTGTTGGTTATTTGATAATACCTATGCTAGAGGATAGTTGTATCTTGCATATACCCTTAGTATAGGGACCCAAGGGTGAAAATATTTTCTAAAACCGGGAGTCGAGGATCCCGAGTAATCTTGTATATATGGATATGGATATATATATATAGATATATATTTATATATATATATATGGTTATAGTTTTCCAAACTATTAATCGAATAAGGTTTATTCGATAACTTTAAACTTTATTTATTTATTGAATATTATTTGAATATTCATTTGAGGATGTATGACTCCTTTATTTTATTTAATGAATATTATTTATAATATTCATTCGAGGTATTATGACTCAGCGTATTTTATTTATTGAATATTATTTGAATATTCATTTGAGGATCTATGACTCCGATTATTTGCTGAGATATATTCTTTAATTTATTAAAGAATAAGGTGTCGATAATCAAACTTATTTTTGATTATTCAAATAAAGATATTACTTTCGTATAAGTATATCTTTGATTATTTGCTATTCATTTCAAGTATAAGTTTTAATACTTCTACTTCAATTATTTTATAAAGATTATTTTTATGGGAATATTATTTAAATAATAATATTCAGACATTTTCTAAATATTCTGGGGACTGATTTACTTCATTAAATCAGTTTTACTCCAAACACTCTTTAAAGTGTTTTCGAGTCTTTAAAATGATTTTCAAAAGTTAGAGCGGATCCCAAAACTATTTTTATATTTAAGATCTTCCTTTTAAAAAGGGGATTTAAATACTCGCTCAAAACATGGGGGATCCGGCTCGGTGGTGTGTTTTATATTCGCAACAAGGTTGCTGTCTTGGTAAAAGAGTTTTTGATTACTTACCCAATATTCGGGAAGTAAAATTCTTGGAACAAGTTAATCCATTAACAGGCATCGCCTGGGAAATATCGGTGAGTTTTCCTTTCCAACTAGATACGACTTCTTGGTGGAGCCGTATCAACAAGTTTCTACTTGGGGAAAGGGGGAAACGAGCTTTACGTTTCAGAGTCATGGATTTCATCTGAACTAGGAGTGGCGTAAGTGGTCGAGTAGCGCCGGCCCAGCCTTATTATATTGGCCCAAATGGCCTGGAAGTTCCGCTAAGGCGGTCCATTCCTTAGGAGTTCAGTGTTCGGTTGACAAGTAAATCCGACAGGTTCTCCTCTACATGTAGAAAATGGTGGGGTTGTACTACTACGACTGATCATCGTAAGTGGTCTTCCTGGCGCGGTAAACTCCCGTAATGAGTTCATCATCCATTTGGATAATTCTGCAACACTACCCGTAGCATTTCGATCGAAAGGCTACTAATGGGTGGTTGCCGAAGCATTGACAGGGTCAAACATTTTTATTGGTGTATCCATTGAATGAAGTATCTCGTAACTTCATTTCTTTTCAAAATATTTCAAAGATCAAATATTTTCAAGTTTATTTGTGGTCTCATCTATGGGATGACCTCGTGAATTTTATTATACTTTGAACGGTGATAGTTCAAGTAGATTTATAAATGATATAAGTGTGGGGAAGTATTGGTAACTTCATTCCTTGTTTTTACTTATATCTAGTAAGTAATTATCTTACACACGATAAAGATTTTAGTAAGTATCCATTTAGATACTTGTATTATTGTTATCACTACATATTATCTTGCGAGCTGTAAGGCTCACTCTTGCTTTATTTCTTCATCACACAACAACAGTTAGGAGAGATGGCCAGACTCCAGCAGACCCAGCGCAAGCGCGTGGGAAGCGTCCCGCGTCTTCCCGCTGATATTGTAGCTGCTATAGCTGCAGAGGTAGATCCATTGTAGTTTAGACCATCTACTTTTGAGAATCCAATTATGTATAATTATAACTTGTGGCAGATAATGGCAATTAACTGTAAATTATCAAGTAATCATTTTGGGTTGTAATAATTTTAAATTGTGGATTCAAAGACTTGTACTTATTTCAATTTCATCTCTGAGACTATAACGAGTTGTGGTGTGTGTTAGTGTGGGGTCACAGCATGAGGGTATTTATTATTAATTAAGTAAAGTGATATTGTGGAAAGAAAGACCGTGACAACCCGGATTCCCGACCCCGGATCTGGGGGTGTTACACTTAGCAAATATTCGATTTCATTTTAAAACACTACATGAATCGGGTCTTTATTCATAAGTGGCTCCCACTAGTTTATCTAATTTATTCAACCCCCTACGTGAAAAATTAAGCATTCATAATGCTAGTGGGAATAGGGATCCTACATTCCATTACACGACCCCGGCTGTAGCACGAACTGCCATGTAATGTTCAATAGGCAGACAACTCTTATCAATTACATCTCATGTTATTCCCTAATCAAACTTTAGCCTCTTGAATAATTGAGTCTCGGCTGTAGCACGATAAACTCAATATTCTAAGTCAAGTCTAACCCAACATTCCGTACAGTTGAATCAGTCCCCAAAGGCCCACGACTGTAGCACGTACCGACCTTTAGATTCTTATTCAATGTACACATCTCTATGTAATAGAAAAGTATTTCTTATTTCGAAATCAAAGCCCTCGGCTGTAGCACGAACCGACAATGATTCAAAAATAAGAACTACTTTTCTATCATGTTGGAAGGCTATGACCGACACAAGCCCGTTGTGTCATTGGCCAATTACTACTTGATATTATTTAATTTTAGAGGGATTATATTACGTTACAATCATAATCATATTATAAAGAAATTCTTCCTTTTAAATTAAATATTTCAAATCAATAATCAACAATAAGATGATTCCCAGATCGGGTGGAGCATTGTCAAGAGGCGTCACTTAATAACCCTTTCTTACAGATAGAAATCTGTTATTGACAGAATCATCCTTTCTCTCATATCGAAAATTCATATTCAATTACGTGTTTCATAAACACAAGAATCTCATGATTGTATTCATAATATTATTATTAAGGTTATGAAACAATTTCACTATACTAGGTTGTCTAACAAACGCCTTATGTTCATTTAAGTTCACCTAAATCTATCATCGCATGATAAACTAAGCATATATCACATCTATAAACATGAATAAACATCAAGGTAGGCATGTTATATCATCTAGCACATTAGTCTAAGCATTATACATCTCTATGTATCACATGAAGCATTTAAAAGCAATTAAAACAGTCAAAAACAGCTTTAAAACACTTCATGGAAATATAAACAGTTCAAAACTTTTATATAAACTAAAATTGATCACTCCATTAGATCCGTCTCGGAAAAACGAATCCAACGGTATATTGCACGCCTAAAACGGAGTTACGAAACTCCCAGAAAATCAATTTTAAAATCAACAGACGGGCTGTAACGCATTACAGGAACGCGTTACAAGCCCTGTAACGCATTCCGGTGATGCGTTACACACCTTTTAAGCCATTTAAGGGTGTAAAGCATTCCCAGAATGCGTGACATCCCTATTATTTTTTTATTTTTTTTGTTTCTTTTTCAGCAGCCGCCGGACAGATTCCTCGATTCCCGTGCCTGACTATCACAACACTACAGCCGTACCTTTGCTTCCGTGCAATAGAGTACAGAAACCACAGCAGTGCAGATATATAATATATATATATATACTAACAGCTTATTTATATATATATATGACTTTATTTAATTACGAATTTAATTGTAAGAACTTCAAAAATTCATAATAAAAATCTATACATCATAATTAAAAGAAAAATACCCAGACGATCTACAACACTTGTAGAACCCAGATCAACATTCAAAATTCTTCTGAGAAACGATTTCTCATCTGACAAAATTACTCCATGATATAACTTGTAAAAATCATAATTAATTCATACAAGCACATAACATTCTGAAATTTTTACCACAGATCTATATGCATACAACCTATGCTCTGATACCATTGTTGGATTTTTAACGCAGCGGGGGTATGGTAAAACACTTTTACACATATAAAATCCAAATAAAATCATATAAATCGTGAATAAAAATTCGAGGGATCGAATCTAACCTTTTAAAATAATTCGGAGACAACGATCAGAGATCCATAGCAGTTGCTCCTCAAGTGTGAAGCACTCCACCGGTATCCACCAAGAAAACGATGTTAAGGAGGAGGAAGGAGGTGGAGAGAATTGGGTTTTCCAAACTTTTTGGGTTTTCGGGTTTGATGTGAATTAGAATAAAATAGGGTCTATAATAGTGTATTTATAGGCAAAATTTTCAGCTAAAATTTTCCCATAAATAATATTATTATTATCCCATTTATTATTCTCATTAATAATTAAAACACCTTTTAATTATTAATCCTTTTTCTAAACACTTTAGAAATAATTCTCTCTCTTGATTTAATTTCCAAAAATTAAATCCTTAATTAATAATATTAAGAACTTTTCTTAATTAATTTATACTCAATTAAATCTCATTTAATCAATTATTAAATTTGCCAATTAATTATTTATTTCATAAATAAATAATTATTAGCCATTATTAATTAATTCCTCCACCATTAAATCATTCTCTTTTTATGGTGTGACCCTGTAGGTTCAATATTAAGCCGATAGTAGAAATAAATAATAATAAAACTATTTTATCATTATTTATATAAATTCTCTAATTTATTAAATATGATTAATTAATTAATCACATTTATTCTACATCGTGAGGGATACTTCTCAGCATATCGCGACTATCCGGATAATATGAATTCACTGCTTAGAATACCAAGAACCTATTCAGTGAATAGTTACCGTACAATAAACTCCTTCTACCCTACAATGTCCCGATTAAATACAAGGCATGGATCTCGTGTCAAGCCTATCTAATTCAATCACTTTGCTTACCATTTACTATGCGTAGTTCTATGCAAATTAGAAACTCCTTTCTAATTTCATTTACTCTGGCCAGAGATTCCTGAACTAGCATAAGTGGATCAGCCTTGAACATTCGCTTCCTTCACTGGAAGGGGTAGATCCTTTATTGATCATACACTATCTTCGTGTACAAATTCCTATACCCAAAAGAGCCCTAATAATTGTCCCTGGAGACTAAGAACTAAACCAAAGCATAGTTCAGTGTACACAAGATGACTATGATGACCTCAAGTCTAAGGATACTTGTACAACTATCACTATGTGAACAACTGCTGACACGTGAGTGAACTCCATCAGTTGTTCAGCTGTGCGAGTCATGTTCAGTGAACTTATTCTATAATAAGCACCTACATACTAGTTATAGTGTCACCACACAAATGTCTATGAGAACAGACATCCTTCATAATGAAGCAAGCATAGTATGTACCGATCTTTGCGGATTATTAATTACCAGTTAGTAATCCTATGACCAGGAACTATTTAAGTTTAGAGTTATCATCTTTTTAGGTCTCACTATTATGATCTCATCATAATCCATAAAAAGCTTTACTCTAAACTATGGTATATCTTATTTAAACACTTAAATAGATAAAGCCCGTAATAAAAACAGAACAAGTCTTTATTAATATCAATGAAATCAAAACAGATTACATAAAAGTTATTCCTAAATCCTAATACATGATTGGACTTAGGACATATTCCTTTCAAAAGTTTTATCTACAGTACCTCTTGTGAAGTAATTTTCCAAAAGGAACTTTGATAAAGTGTCATACCAGGCTCTAGGTGCTTGTTTCAGTCCATAAAGTGCTTTCAAAAGATAGTAGACATATTCTGGAAAATTTGGTTCTTCAAAACTTGGAGGTTGACTGACATAGACTTCCTCCTCTAAGTCTCCATTTAGAAAGGCAGTTTTGACATCCATTTAATAGACTTTGAAATTGGCATGGGCTGTATAGGCTAAGAAAATTCTGTTGGCTTCATGTCTTGCAACATGAGCAAATGTTTCATCAAAATCTATTCCTTCTTGTTGACAATAGCCCTTAGCAACCAATCTAGCTTTGTTCCTGACTACTATGCCATTTTCATTCATATTGTTTCTGAATACCCATTTGGGTTCAATTGGGTTCTTTCCTCTAGGCTTGGGCACCAGCTTCCATCCCTTATTCCTCTCAAATTGGTTTTGCTCCTCCTGCATAGCTAAAATCCAATCAGGATCCAACAAAGCTTCTTCTACCTTATTTGGTTCTTCCTTAGAAAGAAAGCTGATGTACAGACATTCTTCTTGAGTTGCTCTCCTTGTTTGAACTCTAGAAGATACATCACCAATGATGAGCTCAAAGGGGTGATCTTTTGTCCATTTTCTTTGTTGAGGTAGATTAGCTCTAGATGAAGAGGCCTCATTGTTGTCTTGATGAGTGATTGAGTTTTGATTATTAGAAACTCCCCTAGAGTTAATGGATCTTTGATTTGAGAAGGGAGAGCTTTCTGTAGGTGATCTATTCTGACTTTCAGCTTCTTTTGATGACCCGACGGATGGTGAATTTTGAGTACCGACGGATGAGGCTGGTTGTCTCCCAACGGATAAGGCAGATTGTCTCCCGACGGATGAGGCATTATGTAACTCGACAGATGTTCAATTTTGTGCTTCATCGGTAGTAGATTTTTCTACATTTTCCTTTGACACTGTTTCTTGATCACTTTCATCATCACTGTCATCACTAACCATATCCACATTGTCAAATTTGAGGCTCTCATGGTAATCTTCATCTTGTAGTCCTTCAATATTTTTATCATCAAACACAACATGTATTGATTCCATAACAATGTTGGTTCTTAGATTCTAGACTCTATATGCTTTACCAACAACATATCCAACAAAAATTCCTTCATCTGCTTTAACATCAAACTTCCCATTCTGATCAGTTTGATTTCTCAAGATATAGCATTTGCAGCCAAAGACATGAAGAAAATTTAGAGTTGGCTTCTTGTTCTTGAAAATTTGATAGGGAGTCATGCATCTTGCTTGACTAACCAGAGAAATATTCTGAGTGTAGCATGTAGTATTTACAGCTTCAGCCCAGAAATATGTTGGTAATTTAGATTCTTCAAGCATTGTACTTGCAGCTTCAATAAGTGATCTATTCTTCCTTTCTACTACTCCATTTTGTTGTGGAGTTCTTGCTGCTGAAAACTCATGCAAAATCCCATTTTCTTCACAAAATGCTCTAATGACAGAATTCTTGAACTCAATTCCATTGTCACTCCTGATTCTTCTAACTTTGAAATCAGGATGATTATTGACTTGCCTTATGTGATTGATGATGATTTCACTAGCCTCATCTTTAGACTTTAGGAAATATGTCCAAGAGAACTTTGAGAAATCATCTACAATTACTAGGCAAAATCTTTTCCTTGAGATGGACAACACATTGACTGGTCCAAACAAATCCATGTGTACCAGTTGCCAAGGTTCTTCAATTGTTAAATCAAGCTTCTTTCTGAATAATGCTTTGATCTGCTTCCCTTTTTAGAAGGCATCAGACAATCCATCCTTTGAAAACTCCACTTGAGGAATGCCCCTAACCAATTCTTTCTTTACCAGTTCATTCATGGTTTTGAAGTTTAAATGGGATAGCTTCTTGTGCCATAACCAACTTTCATCCTGACTTGCTTTGCTGAGAAGACAAGTAACAGATTCTGCATTTGATGAGTTGAAGTTAGCTAGTTACACATTTCCTTTTCTCACACCAGTGAGAACCACTTTGTTGCTCCTCTTGTTAGTCACAACACAGGCTTCTGAGTTGAAGGTTACTAAATTGCCTTTATCATAAAGCTGGCTGATACTCAACAAGTTGTGCTTGAGACCATCCACTAAGGCAACCTCTTCAATGATGACATTGTCTTTTGAAATTAAGCCATATCCCACAGTATAACCCTTGATGTCATCTTTAAAAGTAATACTTGGGCCAGCTCTCTCCTTGAACTCTGTGAGCAGGGTAGAATCACCAATCATGTGTCTTGAACAACCACTATCCAAGTACCATAGATTCTTTCTATTTCCCTGCACACATCAAAATAAAATCAAGTTGATTTTGGTACCCAAGTTTCCTTGGGTCCTGCCTTGTTAGCTTTCTTTTTCTGTTCCTTAGGCTTTATCTCATTTGACTTAGGGATTTCAGATTCATCCTTAGTCATTTGTGTTGGGCCTTTGAAACCATTCATTGCAACAGAATTATCATGCATATTTTGATTAACAGGGAATGGCATGCTATTAGTAAACATGTTATTCCAGTAAGGCATGCTAAATGGCATTTATGGAATACTAAATGCAGCATAATAAGAATTAGGTGCAAATGGCATATTAGAAAACTGTGCATTCATATTCTGTGTAGACATAACATTCATAGGCATAGAAGGCATGGCATTCATGTTGGGAAAATGAGGTGACACAGATATGGAAGTAGGCATGGCAGTTTTGCAATTAACAGACAAATGATTTACACTACCACACTTGACACGGATTTTTCTAGGAGCATATTTATCAGGTGTGTAGTTGTTGTGCTTGTTAATTCCTACTTTACCATTTCTATTATTCTTCTTTTTAGCCTCTGTTTTAACCTCAATCTTTTCAAGTCTGTCACTCAATTGCTTGACAGTCATATGACCAATATTAGCCTTTTTCTCCTTCTTCACTTGACTAGATTCTCCTGGAACAAAATCTTGGAAACTGATCCATATTTCTCATTTAACTTGACAAGTTTGGCTTTACTGACAGGCTTGCTCACAGTCGACGGATGAGGATTTATATCACTCGACGGATAACCCTTTTTGTTATCTGAAGGATGACCCTCATCATGCGTCGAGTCTACATTTGTTAGCAATCCTTCCACCAAATTGGATTCCAGCTTCTCCTTGTTCTTCTTCCAAGCTGCATCACAAAAGGATTCAATCCCTTGAACTTTGGTGATTTGAGCATGAACATCTCTAGATGTTTTCCATGCCTTAATCACCTCCTGTTCTCATTCAAGCTACTTCTTCAAGATCTCTTCTTTCTTCAAGGACTCAGTTAATTCATCCTTAGCAATTTTACACTCAATTCTTAATTTTTCAAATTCAATGAACTGAGACTCTAGCACATTATTCCTCTCACTTAAAAACAAATTGGTTTCCTTGATTTTAGCATTTTCCTTAGTAAGAGACTTAAGTGTAACACGCAAATGATATAATTCTGTAGACATGTCATGTATGGCATCATTACACTCAGCTTTAGATAAATATGCAAGGTTAGTGGTGATTACCTGATTACTTAAAGAACTTGCCTTTGTTTCATCAGACTTGGCCATTAGGGCTAGATTGACATAGCTGACATCTTCATCTTCATCCAGACCATCTGCTGCCCAGTCATTTTCATGTGTAATGAAAGCCCTTTCCTTTTGTTTGAGCAACTCAAAGTATTTCTGTTTATAATTCACAGGCTCAAACTTCTTTTTATTGGAATCTGACTTTTTATACTCACTGGAAAAGTGCCCTGCCAAGCCACATTTGAAACACTTGAATTTTGATTTATCCACCATGTTTCTATTTGTCTTAGCTGCTCCAAAGTTCTTCTTGAACTTGAGCTTGGCAAACCTTCTGGAAAGAAATGCTAGATGTTCATCAATATCATCCATGTCATCTTGGCTCAAAGAGTCTTCATTTTCTACTATCAGCCCCTTGCCCTTATTTTCACAGACCTTTGAAGTTGATTCAACAGCTTCCATCTTCATCTCTTTCTCTTTCTCTAACTCAGCAACTAGTGCAATGGACCCTCCTTTCTTCTTTCCTCTCCCTCTCATCTTGCTCTATTTCAAGCTCATAAGTCTTCAGGATGCCATAAAGTCTCTCCAAAGTAAACTCCTTATAATCTTGAGAGTTTCTCAATGAGACTATCATTGGTTTCCATTCCTTTGGAAGAGATCTAAGGAACTTCAGATTGGAGTCTTTTGTCTGATAGACCATTCCATGCAACTTCAGAGCATTTAGTAGTTTTTGAAACCTACTAAAAATGTCAGTGAGAGACTCACTTTCTTCATTATGAAAATGCTCATATTGCTGAATCAGTAGCTGCATCTTATTTTCTCTAACTTGCTCAGTGCCATTACATATAATCTGTATAGTATCCAAAACATCCTTGGCAGTTTTGCAGTTGATGATGTTGTCAAACATGTCACCATCAACTCCATTGAACATGATATTCATGGCCTTCTTATCTTTCCTGACTTGTTCAATATCAGGATCAGACCATTCATGCCTTGGCTTGGGGACAGATGGCTCATTTCCAGTTACAGCTCTCATTGGAACATGAGGGCTTCTTTCTATGCAATCTACATAGGCCTCATATTGAGAAAGTAAATAAAGATGCATCTTTACCTTCCAATAATGGTAATTATTTTTGTCCAGAAAAGGAATCTTGACTCCAACATCCTTCTTGTTCATCTTGCTGTTTTGTTGTGATCTTTAAACTCTCTATTTGTTAAGAGCTTGCTCTGATACCAATTGTTAGTCCCTGACAATACAACAAGAATTATAGAAGGGGGGTTGAAAGGAATTCTTGAACCTTTTTCACAAAGATATAAAATGTTCTATCTTGATAATATATAATTGTGTGAATTGATTTATAAACTGCGGAATAATAATTTGGAATGAATCAATACACAAGTAATTAAAAACACAAGTCTTTAAAAACTTTCTGGTGGATTTGAATGTATCCACCAGAGATATATATTATATCATGAGAACTCTGTGTAGAAATTAGCTCACAGCTGCTTACAAATTCTAACAACTAAGAATGCAGAGAAATGCTAAGAATACAGCTTACAGATGTTTCTCTCTTGGTTGCTTAGTTAGTTGTTCTATTTACTACTTCTTGGTTTATATATCACCAAGATTACAAAGTAATAAGACAAGATAATAAAACAAAAACTATCAAGTCTAATACTATGCTACTCCATTACTCTTTTCCAGCATCTTTGAATATCTTCATAATAGCATGGAAATGGCAATGCTTCTTTGTTCTCTAAAACCAGTTGAATAAGCTTCCACATTCTATTTGCATACACTCGACGCATGTGACTGTGTTGTCACTGTCAACAGATTTTTGAATTCTTTATCCGTCGGGTTCATGATCATCCGTCGAGTTCATGATCATCCGTCGGGTTGTCTTGTTGATCATCCGTCGAATGCATTGTTGTTTATCCGTCGGGTAGCAATCTGGCACTTGACTTCATTTCATTATGCAGAATTACAAGACATCATTTATGTACAATTAATCAACCTATTCTGCATATGTAACGACTCGTATACTTTTATATTATTTAAAGATGTTATTATCAAATATTTAATTAAATAAATATATGTATTGGTTTTGACTGCTATGTGTTGCTCTATTATTGTTTATGTGTAATTTATGATGTATAGGGTCGTTCGTGTAATTATTGGTTGAGTAGTACTGAATTGTTTTCATTTTTAAAAGTGGATTTATTGCAAATTTATTTGCATAAATACTGGTACTATCTTTAAAATTGTTTTTATGCTTTTATAATGACAATATTTATTTTTGGGATTTTATAAAATTTAAAAATCAATATTTCATCAATTATTTAACCCTGTATGATTTTCTGATTGTATTTATTTGTAAAATATATATTTAATTCAGGAAATCTTTAAAAATTATGAAATTCATATTTATGTAAGTTGGGAATATTCTGAGAATTTTAAAATTATTTTGGAAATTTTTGGGATTAATTTTACCCGCGCGTTGATTCGTTTATTTGAGAAAAGCGGGTATAAGTTGCGTTTCAGAAATTGTTTTAAAATTTTGGACTTTATGTTTTTATAAATTTCGGGATATTTATAACATTTGAAGACTATTTTCGTAATTTTCTGAATTTGTTTTAAGTGCAGCTCGGTTCGTTAATTGTGAAATGCGGATACGAGTTGCGTTTCATAAATGCTTTAAAAATTATGAAAATTTTATTTTATTAGTTTCGGGATTTTTAGAAAAATTTTAGTCTATTTTAATTATTTTCTGAATCTACTTTATGTGCCACTCGGCTCAGTAAATTGTGAAATAACGAAGCAGAAAGAGGACCGCAGTACATTTTTGTTACACCTTCCCCAATTACGGGACACGAAGCAGTCAGGTAGTATAGCTTGAGCCATGTGTTGGCTGCAGATTGGCTGAAAAAAAATAAAAAAAAGATAGAAACACACACACACTCGCGGATGCAAGGAGGGGAGTTTAATCTCTCTTTTCTTTCTCAACGGGATTGATCTCCCTTTTTGAATTTCTCTGTCCTCCTCCTGCAATTTCTTCGTCCTCCCTGTGGCTGGTCCCTGTAGGTTGCGCCGCCGTTTTTCTTCCTTTTTCCGATCACTTGTCACCTAGTTTCCGAATTCAGGCGTGGTCCTTGGTATGTTACATATATATGCTCACGCATATTCGTGTATATGTATATTTCGGTCAAGTCTGTTGCTGTGTGAATTCTGTGGATTGATTCTTTGATTCTCCATGAAAGAAATTCGAAGCTGTTGATTTTATGAATTTGAGTTATTCATTGTAATACTCGAGTAAATTTCCGTGATTAATCGAATTATCGTTTCTCATTATTTAGAATCTTATCGGTGAAAATTTGTGATGGAAACCCGACGAATACGGGCACCCGCGAATTTTCGCTGCCGTCGGCGATGAGCCTCGGCGAGCCGACGGTGGACTGTGATGGCGCGATTCTGAGTCCTAATATTTTAAAATAAATAAATATAAAATACGAATAATAATTAATAATTGCAATTAAGTTGAAATTTGGAAATGTGTGGAATTATGATTGCTATGATTGGGTTGAATCGGAGGTTGGGAATTGTATCTAGATTAATTGTGGGTTGTTTGTTGTTGATATGACGTCGAGTTGGTCGACGGGTAGGCCGATAAGCAGAGGAGGTGCTACCCGAATTTTTGGAAATTAAATTCCAAAATTCGGGACATACCCTGTAATTATCGGAACGTCGAGCGAGTATAAATAAGTATATACATATATTTTGTGCGGAACCTGATTGTATGTTATGGTGAACTGCTTTGCTAAAACTAATAACCCTAATTTTGTAAATGATGAGTATATGTATTTTTCTGAAAATGAATACCGAACCGATTTCTGAGAACGTGAACCCTAATTGTTGTGTGTTATTATAAAATGAATAATTACAAGTCGGGTTATGTTACCGTATGGGTAGGTTGTTAGCGAGGATATGTCAAGCATACCTAGACGTCTAACGTAGGGTATTTCGGCTCTGTAGGTTCTAGTTGAGGGACTCCAGAAGTGAAATCGAACTAAAGATAACCTAGTGATCAGTCGACAAGCATAGCAAAGTTCTAAGCGAAGAACCTGAACATTGAAGTCGGATCCAGGATAATCTGATAGTAAGGCGATAAAGCCGAGTGTCTAAGTTAGTCCAAGGTCGATTGGTAGTAGTGGTAAAGTTCTGCAAGGCAAGTACCCCTGACCATTCTTTTATGGTTCAGTGCATATGAATAGCTAAATGTTTTACTTTCGTAATGGAACAGAAAAGTTTTAAGTTACGTATCCCCCGTATTTGAAATGTTGTTTAAAATTATGTTTTGGGGAAAAGTAACTTTTGAAAACACCTATCTCTAAACGTGATTTAAATGAAAAGAGGACTTGAATAGTGTGTTGTGACAAAATTGATTTTGAAAAAGAGATAGGTAAAAGTGATTTTGAAAACTGGATAAAACAATCAGATATGGGATACGTTGGGGCCAGAGTAGGCCTATTGAGGTGGCATAAGAGGCTAATTCGGTTGCACGCACTGTATAACCGATTAGTCCAGGAGGTCAGAGACCTAGCTAGTCTCTGAGTTCTGGAACAGGTAAATAAGATGGCAGTTGGAGCCGTCTGGTATTGATAGCCTGATCAGCCGTCTTCACAAATCCGCTACGTATCTGATTTGGATTTGTGATGTCCGTAATGGCATGAGTAGTTGATATAGCGGATTTGGAAATGAAAATAGCATGCTAGAATTATTCTTTGGTATTCATGCACAGCACACTACTGATATTATTGTTTTACAGAGCATGCTAGTTTTGAATATCCAGTTTATGAATGTTTATTTATTTTCTAAGCAAGTTGTGAATTCTGTTCCTATAACTGCTTTACTTGTTATTCATATAGTGGCGCTGCTGAGCAAGCAATTGCTCACCCTTGCAGAATATTTTATATGTATTGCAGATGCCTAGGAGATTCTTGCGCGGTAATCAGGGCAGAGTTCCAGCTCCTCTCGTGTCAGGCTCCTCTGAGGTAGTTGTGTTCAGACTAGATGAGGTCTGTTGAGTTGTTGCATTAAGTTTGTGGTCAGGATTGTGTAAGGTAATTTGGGTTGTGTTAGTTGAGTAACCTAAGTCATACTTAAACCTGGAAAAGGTCTTGTTAAAAGGGTCATAGTTATGTAATATTAATGAGGTGGACTGAATTATGATTGTTAGTATTGTTATTGGTGACATCAAATCCTGACCCCGGGGTTGAGGCCGTCACAGCATATCTAGTTAAAGTCAACATGACTTAAGTACTACTTACAGAATCTAAATAATGTGTATGCAGAAATGTGCTACAGACTTATTGTTACATAAGCTACTCACTCGATGGATAATAAATTATCATCCGTCGGGACTATATTGAGTCCTCCGTCGGGACTATAATCCTTATCCATCGAGTGCTACATTTTTCACTAAGTAAAATCTATCAAGGTGTTTTATTAATGAAATCATCAAGTAAAAAACATATACACAACAAGATTTGCTTGCATCAGTAATTAGTTTCCTTGAAGAAACCTTGCTGCTTTGCTCTTTACTTTGAACTTGACCACTACCCTTGCTAGGGTTTCACTGGTAATCAGCTTCATCATCTTTCTTCTTCAGTATTTGATCATTTGAGCATTTGGACTTAACTACCTTCTCCCTCTTTTTGGCATCATCTAATAGTAGGAGTGAGAGAAGAAGGTCAACTGAAGATTGAATTTCATCTAATTGAGCCTGTTGAGAAGCTTGATTAGCCAGGACCTCAGTGATTTTGGCCTGTTGCTTCTCTTGAGCTTTCTCAATTGCTTCTACCTTTTCAGAAATAGGTCTGATAAACCTCTTTCTCCATATCTAGCTTTTCATCCTTTTCTAGAAGCTTATCAACCTTTTCTTGAGTAGCATAGTGTATATCTTGAAGATTTTTGGTAGACAGAGCTGTCACTTTTAGTTGTGTCTTGAAATCAGAATCTTTGAGCAACTCATCAGCTTTTCCAAAATGGTATGTCAGTACTTTGGAATTTGGAATGAAATCAGTTCCATTCCACTTCTTGGTCCACTCCACACCTCTGTGAGTATCTTCCTAAGGAATAGGAGCAGCTTGCTCAACAAACTTCTCAATTAGTGCCTCCTTTCCTAGAATGGGAGAAGGAGTATCAACAGAAATACTGTCTTCTGAACTTGAGGAAGACTCATTATCTTCTAACAGTACTAGAGTATGTGAAGCAACTGAAGATTCTGGAACAATCTCATCTAAATTCTGAGCATCAGAATTTATCTCCAGAATTAGTGTTGATGGTGTAGATGGTATCTCAGCATTTAAGATTGGAGAGTTAGCTTGAGATGGCTGAGCTGCTGTAGGAGCTTCCAAATACAGAATAGTAGGAATATGCAGCCTGTTGATGTCAATTTCAGGATTTAAGCCTGAATCGTCAAATGTAATATCTTCGTGAATAGGAGAGACTGGAGGTGTAACCACTGTATCAGGAACAGTGTCTTGGGCTTTAGCTGGAGGTGGCAGAGATTCAATGATAATTGGCTCTTTTGAGATCGGAGATTTCTCATCTCCTTCCTCAGCTTCTTCAGTATCTTCTGATGGAGGCTTAGCCAAATGCCTCTTAGCCCTCATTTTCTTTAATCTCCTTGCCAATGAAGGAGTTGCTTTATCATCAGAGTTTAAAGTTCTTTTCCTCTTCAAGGTATCAAAACCTTCAGCTGCGGTTTCTTTCTGAGAATCCACAGTTTCAGCTTCAACCGTCACAGATTCTGATGCATGAACCTGTGCTTCCTCTTCACTATCAGATTCATCCCTGAGAATCATTTTCCTTCTTTTTGGTGAAGGTTGAGGAACATACTTTGCCCTCTTAGGCCTGGAAGATGAAGGTCTGATGGTATATGCTGATGGTTGTTGTTGTTGGGGATAAACTTAGCTCCATTGTAAACTATGTCCTTTGGTGCCATTTCTGTAAGAAATAAGTGAGAAAATATATTGTGCACAAGGTGTTTGATAAAAGTCCTGTACGGAAAAGCGTCAGAGAATATTTGAGAGAGAGAGAATAAGAGAGATTAAGAACAGAAAAGTAGGTAAAAGATTAGAAATTCTTTTAACTCCCATATATATACACAAAGTAAATTTGACTAAGCTCAAAATCAGAATTTGCTTGTGTTAATGAATTTCCACATAAACAACTAATTCAAACATGGGATTTCTAGTATGTTAAAGACTACTAGGTCAGCATCTAGCACAGTAATTCTCATTGAATTGAATAGTCACAGAACATTCAAATCACTATCAGAGTATATAGATCCACATCAGATCAAAATTAGCATTTAATGTATTTCAATTTAAGTACAGATTACATGAAGATAAAAAAAGGAATTTAATGTATTGAGAAAGGTTAAGGGAACCCAAGAAATAAGATCCCGGTTATGATCCCTCAAACGATAAACGAAAACGAAAGTTAAGCGAACCGTATAACAGATCAGCGGTCATTAGCCAAGTAATTAGAAGCTAATCAAAGAGGTTAGTGAGGATGATGTCATCAAACCAATAATAAGAGGACAAGTGTGGGAGGATGACATAACAAGGTGACATAAGCATGACCAAAGCAAAGTGTGTTGTTGGTTGATTAAGAACCACACAAAAGTTACCATGGTTAAAAGTAATAAATCAAAACAAAAACCAAAAAAAAACAACCAACCAACAATTCATTTCACCAAAACACAAGTTGACTTCCCCTTTTTGCAAGCAAAGCTCTCGGCCTTTTGCATTATTTCAAGAAGGAAAATTCAAAATCTAAGATCCAAGCCTTGTTAATTAGTGAGGTAATTATCTAATACTCCTTATGCATAGATATAGCTATCCTATAAGTTTGAGCTTCTAATTCATTCACAATCTCTTCCTAAAAATCATGGAAGAAGATGGTGAATAGTGTTTTTCAAGAACAAAATTTTTTGTTCTTGAGTTTTTGTTTAGATTAAGCTTGGATAAGGACTTTTAAGGGTGATTCCAAGCTAATTACTTGATTCTCCACTCTCCAAGGAAGGTATAACCCCTCCAAACCCTAACTTTACTTGAGTATTAGGTTTAGTTTTGTTGTTATAGTTCATGAGAGGCTTTATTGTTGTGTATGTAGAGGTTAGTTGGCTTTGTGATATTTTGGAGTTGTAATTCTTGGAGTATTGATTAATGAACTTAAGTATAGTCTAAATTCATGTTTGAGAATAGTATAAATTGATAATTTTGAGTTGTTGGGGCTGTTATGGTGAATTATGGATGGATTTTGGTTGGGATGTTGATTGTGAGTTGATTGTGGGTTGGTTTGGAGTAGAATAAAATTGGTAATCGCGTAAACATAGCCGTCGTAATGTCTGATTTACTTTAGACTGTTTTTGCTCTTAACATTAGGACCAGAGAACTCCCTGTTAGATTTTGACCATTACCATGATTAGATAGTTCATGTTACGAGCTTCATTTTAATATGTGGTTCGTTTGAATCCGATGTACAATTTAGGAGAAACGACCGTTTTAAGTAACGGCATTTCGCGAACTAACAATTACCCCTCGCCTTACTTTGAAACATAGGTTAAAGACCTTAAAGGACTAATTGGAGTATGAATCATTTATGTAAAGTGTATTAGGCAGTTGGTAAGGCACTCGCGAAAGAATCGCCTTAAAACCCTTAATGGTTAATTTATTAAAAATGGTGGAACCGAGGGTACTCGAGCGACTTAAGTGAACCGTTAAGCGCAAAAGCGAGTGTTAGAGTCTAATTGGTTAAAGTATAGATTCATAAGCGACTTTGGTTTAATTCTAACTTATATGTTGTTTATAGGTTACCAGACTCGTCCCAAGCCATTTGTCACCCCCAGTTGCTCAGGCAAGTTTTCTACCCGTTATACTGTTGTTGTGATGTATACATATGTATATGCATTATCTTGTGATAGATGCATGATGGTTAATTAGAAAATTCTTGCGATATATTGGAGCATGTGATATGGTTTATATGCATGTCTGTTTCGTAATCTTGATATATATCTGTTGATTCAAATACTTATTAGTTGCATAATACCTATGCTAGAGATAAGCAGTAGTTGCGTATACCCTGAGTGTAGGGGACCCAAAGGTGAACCTTTTCAAAAACCGGGAGTCGATGTTCCCGAGTATATTATATATATATTTAGATATATATATATATTGATATAGTTTTCAAAACTATTAATCAAATAAGGTTTATTCGATAACTTTATTTTATTTAATGAATATTACTTGAATATTCATTCGAAGACTTATGACTCGGTTTATTTTATTTAATGAATATTAGTTGAATATTCATTCGAGGGCTTATGACTCTGTTTATTTTATTAATGAATTTTATTTTGAATATTCATTCGAGGGCTTATGACTCCGTTTATTTTATTAATGAATATTATTTTGAATATTCATTCGAGGGCTTATGACTCCGTTTATTTTATTAATGAATATTATTTTGAATATTCATTGGCGGGCTTATGACTCAGTTTATTTTATTAATGAATATTATTTTGAATATTTATTCGAGGACTTATGACTCCGATTATTTACTAATTATTATTCTTTATTTTATTAAAGAATAATGTGTCGATAATCAAACTCACTTTGATTATTCAAATAAAGATATTACTTTCGTATAAGTATATCTTTGGTTATTTAATATTCATTTCAAGTATAAGTTTTACAACTTCTACTTCAATTATTTTTATAAAGATTATTCTTTATGGGAATATTATTTAAATAATAATATTCAGATATTTTCTAATATATCGGGACTGATTTACTTTATTAAATCAGCATTACTCCAAACACTCTTTAAATTGTTTTCGAGTCTTCAAATTGATTTTTAAAAGTTAGAGCGGATCCCAAAACTCATTTTTATATTTAAGATCTTCCTTTTAAAAGGGGATTTAAATACTCTCTCAACATCGGAGGGATCCAGCTATGTGGTGTATTTTATATTCGCAACGAGGTTGCTGCTTTGGTAAATGAATTGATTACTTACCCAACGTTCGGGAAGTAAGTCCATCTATTGAGTCGGCATAAGCAACATGGACTCAGTGGGCGTCCATGAAAGCGTAAGTGGCTCAGTGGGAGTCCATCAAATGCGTAAGTGGCTGAGTGGCAGTCTGGCATAAGGTCCTATTACGGCCAGGGTGATGACAAGTCGGGAATTCGTCCATCTACTAGTAGAAAAGGTTAGTTATTGGTATCTTTGCCTGATCAGCAAGATATCGGGTTTATGCCAACATTCTTTTCCTTTCCAAAATTCATTGGATGTTACAAACTCTGTTCATACTTTACATAACAGAGGTTTCCAGGAAATGTATAAAAGATATATATGTGGATATATATATCGGGACTGAATAAAGTATCTCGTAACTTCATTTCATTCAATAATATATCAAAGATTGAATCTATTCAAGTCTTAACTTGTGGTCTCATCTATGGATGACCTTTTGAAATCTATAATACTTTGAACAATGGTAGTTCAAGTAGCTTTATAAAATGGTATAAGTATAGATAAGTATTTGGTAACTTCATCCCTTGTTTTGCTTATATCCAGTAAGTAATTTATCTTACACTTGATAAAGGTTTCCAGTAAGTTATCCATTTAGATACTTGCATTATTGTTTTCACTATATATTATCTTGCGAGCTGTAATGCTCACTCTTGCTTCATTTCTTCATCACACAACAACAGTTAGGAAAGATGGCCAGACTCAAGCAGACCCGGCGCAAGCGCGTGGGAAGCGTCCCGCGTCTTCCCGTTGATGTTGTAGCTGCTATAGCTGTAGAGGTAGACCTATTATTAGATCAGGCATTCTACTTTTGGGAACCAAATATTTTATAATTATAACTTCTGGCAGATAATTGAAAATAACTGTAAACTTATCAAGTAATCATTTTGGGTTGTAATAACTTTTAAATTTTGGATTCAAGGACTTGTACTTATTTCAATTTCATCTCTGAGACTATAACGGATTGTGGTGTGTGTTAGTGTGGGGTCACAGCATGAGGTTATTTATTATTAATTAATTTAAGTGATATTGTGGAAAGAAAGACCGTGACGACCCGGATCCCCGACCCCGGATCTGGGGGTGTTACAGAAATGGTATCAGAGCTAAGCGTTATAAACCTCAGAGATAATGCGATGATATAATAATAAACTCACAAAGATAATAAGAACTCTTGCCAAGTTCATGGTCGGACTACTTAAAGTAGCACTGACAGTTAAAACCCTTACGGGAACCCTTATAAGTATCATGATAGTAATTTAGCTCGTTTAATGTGTAGGCACATGAGATAGAGGACTCTGAGATGTTCGAGCGTGAGTATGATGAGGCACTGCTAGATGCCGAGGATCAGGAGGAGCCTGAGATGGAGGAGGATGAGGAGGACCCCTCAGAGGAGTCAGAGATAGAGGTTGTTGCTATTTCAGATGAGGAGGACCAGGATGAGGTCCCAGTAGCTGAGGAGCATGTCGGAGCTATAGTGGAGTATATTGGTACCCCTTTACCCTCACTCCCGGTGGTCAGAGCTTCTACCCCTCCACCACTATCTTGGAGCCCCTTTGATGATAACTCAGGGACCCATACTCCCGAGCCTAGGCAGACCGAGGAGGCACCCCCAGCGGCTCTGGATTCACCACCTCTCGACCCTGCCCATAGGCAGTCTTTGTTAGCTCACAGCTATGTTCAGGATATGCTGAGGACCCGAGTGGCTGTTGCTGAGGCCCGGCTGGATGAGGTCAGGAGGGAGTTGGATACAGAGAGGGCGGGCAGGCGTGCCCGAGCTTATGAGACTAGGGCTACTATACCCCGATCCTTGAGGAGGGAGCTGACGGGGATAGAGCTCACGTCCCGAGCGAGACTCCGATCGCTCCAGGGGGACAGGCATGGTAGGATCTCCAGGCGGCAGGCCGACTATATCTTCCGTCGTGCGATGGAAAGGGTATGGGAGCTGACCCACTCCGGTGTGTGATTCAGGACCGGCGATGGGATAGTCTAGTTGTCTAGTTAGTCGAGGCCTTAGTAAGAGCCAATTTTCTGGGATAGTTGACTTGTATATAACATCCCTTTTTCTGACTAGACAGATAGACTCTTGTGTATCACTTTTGGGCAGATGGCTGTAGCACTGTTGTACTTTTGACCAGACCAAACTATGTATTTCTCGCATTATGTATATATTTGTTTCCTTTCAGTTCAGTTCCTTAGTGATGAGATCACTATTTTTATCATTATTATTACTGCACTTCTTTTAGAACTTTCATAATATAATAGAATTGCGAGATATATTCTCCCCATTATAGAACTGTGCAAGGCACAATGTTGTGTATGATTGTGACCTAACGTTGAATTTCCCAAAAAAAAAATTTATTATCAGTATCATGCCGCCAAGAAAGATTGGAACTAGGGCGAACCCTGGATCTGAGGACCAGGGAAGCCATAACCAGGATGATAGGAACCAGGAACACAGTGAAGAGGAAGACGAGGATTATATTGAACAGGATGACTCCTTGTATGAAGAGGAGGAGGAAACATATAATGTTGAGGGATTTGAGATAGAGGGTGAAGAAGGAGAAACTGAGGTTGAGCAACCAGTACCAAACCCAGGCATGGATCCCATGGGCCAGTTCATGCAACTACTAAGGCAGAACTTGGAACGCCAACCCAACCCACCCCCTCAAGGAAATAACAATGTTGTGGCAAACTCTTTCAGGGCTTTTAAGTCCCTTAAGCCCCCTGAGTTCCACGGATCAGCCGACCCAGTTGAGGCAAGGGCATGGTTAAAGGAAATGGAGAAATCCTTTGAGATTCTGAGTACCGATGAGGCACAGAAGACAGTATTTGCAGCCTACCTTCTGAAAGGAGAGGCCAACTACTGGTGGGAGGCCAAGAAAAACATGGAGACAGATACTATTATAACCTGGGAAAGGTTCAGTCAGTTGTTTTTGGGAAAGTATTTCCTGAGGTTTATGGAAAAGCAGATGGAGCTCAAGTTCTTGGAGCTAAAGCAGAGTAACTTATCTGTAGCAGAGTACGAAGCAAAATTTACTGAGTTATCAAGGTTTGTGCCGGAGTTTGTGAGCACCGAGGAAAAGAAAGCTAGGAGGTTTCAGCAGGGACTGAAACCGTGGATTCAGAATAGGGTGGCAATCCTTGAGCTTACTGATTATGCCACTCTGGTGCAAAAGGCAATAATTGTAGAAGCCGGAAGTGAACAGATGCAGAAGGAAAGAGAGAAGAAGGGAATAAAGAGGAAAAGTATTAGCATGGGTGGAGGTTCCGCAGGAAGGAGCTTCCCAACTAGATTTAATCGAGGAGCAGTGTCCCTACCGGGAAAGAGCACTGGGTTTAAGCGACCAATGAGTGTGAATGTGAGCCAGAGAGGCCAGAAGTCAAGAATGTCCTATTCCAACCAATCTCGACCCCCATTGCCAGTCTGTAACACTTGTGGAAGGATGCATACTGGGGAGTGTAAAGGAAAGTCAGTAACCTGCTTTAAGTGCGGTCGAGAGGGTCACTACTCAACTAAGTGCCCTTTATCAACCCCTGAGGTCATTCTAACCACCACTTGTCATCAGTGTGGACGCCCGGGTCATTGGAAGAGGGAATACCCAATGAATAAACCAGCAGCTTCAGGAGCCAGTAGGGCTGCCTCCAATAAGCCACCTACTGCGAGGACTTTCAACATGACAGTCCAGGATGCTATAAAGACTCAGATGTGATAGCAGGTACCCTTTCTCTAAATTCAGTCAGTGCAAACGTTTTATTTGATTCGGGAGCAACTAAATCTTTTATATCAAAGGACTTTGTGCGTAAATTAAGACTTAAAGCTGAACCCTTAATAGAACCCTTACAAGTAAAAATAGGCAATCATGAAGTTATTCATGTTAACCAAATTCACCCCGCCTGTGAGTTAGGCATAGGGGAACAATCTTTTAGTGTTGATCTGATTCCTTTTAAATTAGGGGATTTTGATGTAATTTTGGGAATGGACTGGCTATCTAGCAATGATGCTCAGATAGACTGTAAGGGGAAGAAAGTTAAGTTGAATATCCCAGGAAAGAAAGAAGTCATATTTAGGGGAAAGAGGCAGACGCATAAATTTTTGACCATGGCCCAGGCCAAAAGGATGCTACGAAAAGGAAATGAGGCTTACCTAGCCTATGTGGTGGACACGCAGAAGGAGGTGCCCAACTTACAAGATATTCCGGTAGTCAACGAATTTGAAGATGTATTCCCACAAGACCTTTCGGGATTACCACCCGATAAAGTGATTGAATTTGCTATTGAGTTGGCCCCAGGGACGACGCCAGTTTCAAAATCACCTTACCGGTTAGCCCCGTTAGAAATGAAGGAATTAGCTACTCAATTGCAGGAACTCTTGGATAAAGGTATGGTAAGACCCAGTGTGTCTCTGTGGGGAGCACCAGTGTTATTTGTTAAGAAGAAGGATGGGAGCATGAGGCTGTGCATCAACTACCGAGAGTTGAACAAGCTAACCATAAAGAACAGGTACCCGTTACCTAGAATAGACGATCTGTTCGACCAGCTAAAGGATGCTGTTTATTTTTCCAAGATTGACCTGAGAACTGGATATCACCAGCTAAAGATTAAACCCGAAGATATTCCCAAGACCGCGTTCCGTACCAGGTATGGGCACTATGAGTTCTTGGTAATGTCCTTTGGATTAACCAACGCCCCAGCGGCTTTTATGGATTTAATGAACAGAGTATTTAAGAAGTACTTGGACAAGTGTGTGATAGTTTTTATCGATGATATTTTAATCTACTCAAGGACTGAGGCAGAACATGCAGAGCATTTGAGGATAGCTCTAGGAATACTCAGAGCGGAACAGTTATATGCCAAATTCTCGAAGTGTGAATTCTGGCGGAATAAAGTACAGTTTTTAGGACATGTGATCAATAAAGAAGGAGTATTGGTCGACCCCTCCAAGATAGAGGCGGTCTCAAATTGGGAAAGGCCAACCACACCCACGGAGGTAATGAGTTTCATAGGATTGGCCGGCTACTATCGTAGATTTGTACAGGACTTTGCGAAGATCGCAGCCCCTTTGACACGACTTACTCGTAAGACAGAGAAGTTTGAATGGACGGAAAAATACGAGAACAGTTTTCAAGAATTAAAGAAAAGGTTGGTAACGGCCCCGGTGTTGGCATTTCCAGACGGAAAAGGAGATTTTGTGATATATAGTGATGCGTCGCATAAAGGATTAGGGTGTGTGCTTATGCAGCATGGTAAGGTGATTGCGTATGCGTCGAGACAACTGAAGGAATACGAGATTAGATATCCTACTCATGACCTTGAGCTCGCGGCAATAGTTTTTGCCTTAAAGATTTGGAGGCACTGCTTGTATGGAGAGAAGTGCGAGATTTTCACTGACCATAAGAGCCTCAAGTACATATTTACGCAGAAAGAGCTCAACATGCGCCAGAGGAGATGGTTAGAGCTAATCAAGGACTACGATTGTGAGATTCTCTATCATCCGGGGAAAGCCAATGTGGTGGCTGATGCCCTTAGTAGAAAGGAAAGACTCAGAATGATAATGACTTTGGAAGAATTGATAAAGGATTTCGAGTGAATGGAAATAGAAGTAAAGGTAACCGGAACTGAAAAGCTGTTTGAGATCTCGATGCATCCAGAGTTATTGGAAAAGATTAGATTGTGCCAAGAGAAAGTAATGAATGAAGGCAGAGAATCAATGACTGGAGAAGAGATCCATACTGAGAGAGATGATAAAGGGATATTGAGGTACTCCTACCGGATTTGGGTTCCGAACGTTCAAGAGCTTAAAGACGAGATTTTGGATGAAAGCCATAGTTCAAGATATTCCATTCACCCGGGAAGCACCAAGATGTATAGGGATTTGAAGGAGTATTACTGGTGGCCCAACATGAAAAGGGACGTAGCAGAATGGGTAAGCAAATGTTTGACTTGCCAAAGAGTAAAGGCAGAGTACCAGAGACCCAGTGGACTTTTACGACCCCTGGAGATTCCCGAATGGAAATGGGAACAGATAGCCATGGATTTTGTTGTCGGTTTACCAAGGACGAAAGCCAACCATGATGCCATATGGGTGATTATAGACCGACTGACAAAGTCAGCTCATTTCATTCCAATCAATGAGAGATACACAGTCGATAGACTGGTGGACATCTACCTTAAGGAAATAGTAACGCGACATGGAGTCCCAGCATCCATTGTCTCAGACCGAGACCCCAGGTTCAACTCCAGATTTTGGAGGAGCTTTCAAGAATGTGTGGGGACCAAGTTAAATATGAGTACCGCTTACCATCTCCAGACAGATGGGCAGAGTGAAAGCACCATCCAGATATTAGAGGATATGTTGAGAGTCTGCGCAATAGACTTTAAAGGAAGTTAGGATGATCACTTGCCGTTGATCGAGTTTTCTTATAACAATAACTTTCATGCTAGCATCGGAATGCCGCCTTATGAGGCCCTGTACGGAAGAAGGTGCCGATCTCCCTTATACTGGGATGAAGTAGGAGAGCGGAAGATGCTCGGACCTGAAGTGGTCCAAAGGACAAAAGACATAGTGGATCTTATCAGAGGACGGCTGGTAGCAGCCCAAGACAGACAGAAGAAATATGCAGACCTAGCCCGAAAGGACAAGGAGTATGAAGTAGGGGACTTAGTGCTACTAAAAGTATCCCCTTGGAAGGGATTAATGAGGTTCGGAAAGAAAGGAAAACTAAGCCCAAGATACATTGGACCTTTTGAGATACTAAGACGGATTGGGAAGTTGGCTTAGGAGCTAGCCTTACCCCCGAACCTACAACAAGTTCATAATGTGTTCCATGTGTCAATGCTAAGGAAGTATCATCGGGATGCCAGACACATAGTGGAGTACGAGCATGTGGATATGCAACCAGATCTGACTTACGTGGAGAAACCAGTAAATATTATGGATAAGAAGGAGCAGGTGCTTCGGAACAAAGTAATCAAGCTAGTCAGAGTGCTATGGCAGAATCATAATGTGGAAGAATCAACTTGAGAACTGGAGAGCGCAATGCTAGAAAAGTACCCCCATTTGTTTTCTATTTGATTCCGGGACGGAATCCTTTCAAGGAGGGGAGACGTAATAACCCCAAAATTTTGAACTTTTTTGTAACCCTTATGAATAGTTTTTTTGCTGATATTGCTGAATAAGAAAACTTTTCATGACACACTATGTAGGGGTTCTTTTATGGATATTCTGAGATTTTATTGGTACTCTATATGATATATAAGTGTATGTAAAGATCGTTAGAATCCAAATTCGAACACTATGATTTTTCCCGAAAATCCACCAAATACCGAAAGAATTGAGTATAAGGTAACAGGATAAAAAGGATTTAAATTAAAGGATTATAAGAGAGGATCATAAAAAGGAATTTAATGTATTGAGAAAGGTTAAGGGAACCCAAGTAATAAGATCCCGATTATGATCCCTCAAACGATAAACGAAAACGAAAGTTAAGCGAACCGTATAACAGATCAGCGGTCATTAGCCAAGTAATTAGAAGCTAATCAAAGAGGTTAGTGAGGATGATGTCATCAAACCAATAAGAAGAGGACAAGTGTGGGAGGATGACATAACAAGGTGACATAAGCATGACCAAAGCAAAGTGTGTTGTTGGTTGATTAAGAACCACACAAAAGTTACCATGGTTAAAAGTAATAAATCAAAACAAAAACCACAAAAAAACAACCAACCAACAATTTATTTCACCAAAACACAATTTGACTTCCCCTTTTTGCAAGCAAAGCTCTCGGCCTTTTGCATTATTTCAAGAAGGAAAATTCAAAATCTAAGATCCAAGCCTTGTTAATTAGTGAGGTAATTATCTAATACTCCTTATTCATAGATATAGCTATCCTATAAGTTTGAGCTTCTAATTCATTTACAATCTCTTCCTAAAAATCATGGAAGAAGATGGTGAATAGTGTTTTTCAAGAACTAAAATTTTTGTTCTTGAGTTTTTGTTTAGATTAAGCTTGGATAAGGACTTTTAAGAGTGATTCCAAGCTAATTACTTGATTCTCCACTCTCCAAGGAAGGTATAACCCCTCCAAACCCTAACTTTACTTGAGTATTAGGTTTAGTTTTGTTGTTATAGTTCATGAGAGGCTTGATTGTTGTGTATGTAGAGGTTAGTTGGCTTTGTGATGTTTTGGAGTTGTAATTCTTGGAGTATTGATTAATGAACTTAAGTATAGTTAAATTCATGTTTGAGAATAGTATAAATTGATAATTTTGAGTTGTTGGGGCTATTATGGTGAAGTATGGATGGAGTTGATTGTGAGTTGATTGTGGGGTGGTTTGGAGTAGAATAAAATTGGTAATCGCGTAAACATAGCCGTCGTAATGTCCGATTTACTTTTGACTGTTTTTGCTCTTAACATTAGGACCGGAGAACTCCCTGTTAGATTTTTACCATTGCCATGATTAGATAGTTCATATTACGAGCTTCGTTTTGATATGTGGTTCGTTTGAATCCGATGTACGGTTTAGGAGAAACGACCGTTTTAAGTAACGACATTTCGCGAATGAACCATTACCCCTCGCCTTACTTTGAAACATAGGTTAAAGACCTTAAAGGACTAATTGGAGTATGAATCATTTATGTAAAGTGTATTTGGAAGTTGGTAAGGCACTCGCGAAAGAATCGCCTTAAAACCCTTAATAATTAATTTATTAAAAATGGTGGAGCCGAAAGTACTCGAGCGACTTAAGTGAACCATTAAGCGCAAAAGCGAGTGTTAGAGTCTAATTGGTTAAAGTATAGATTCATAAGCGACTTTGGTTTAATTCCAACTTATATGTTGTTTATAGGTTACCAGACTCGTCCCAAGCCATTTGTCACCCCCAGTTGCTCAGGCAAGTTTTCTACCCGTTATACTGTTGTTGTGATGTATACATATGTATATGCATTATCTTGTGATAGATGCATGATGGTTAATTAGCAAATTCTTGCGATATATTGGAGCTTGTGATATGGTTTATATGCATGTCTGTTTCGTAATCTTGATAAGCAGTAGTTGCGTATACCCTGAGTATAGGGGACCCAAAGGTGAACCTTTTCTAAAACCGGGAGTCGATGTTCCCGAGTATATTATATATATATATATATATTGATATAGTTTTCAAAACTATTAATCGAATAAGGTTTATTCGATAACTTTATTTTATTTAATGAATATTACTTGAATATTCATTCGAGGACTTATGACTCGGTTTATTTTATTTAATGAATATTAGTTGAATATTCATTCGAGGTCTTATGACACCGTTTATTTTATTAATGAATATTAATTTAAATATTCATTCGAGGGCTTATGACTCCGTTTATTTTATTAATGAATATTATTTTGAATATTCATTCGAGGGCTTATGACTCCGTTTATTTTATTAATGAATATTATTTTGAATATTCATTCGAGGGCTTATGACTCAGTTTATTTTATTAATGAATATTATTTTGAATATTAATTCGAGGACTTATGACTCCGATTATTTACTAATTATTATTCTTTATTTTATTAAAGAATAATGTGTCGATAATCAAACTCACTTTGATTATTCAAATAAAGATATTACTTTCGTATAAGTATATCTTTGGTTATTTAATATTCATTTCAAGTATAAGTTTTACAACTTCTACTTCAATTATTTTTATAAAGATTATTCTTTATGGGAATATTATTTAAATAATAATATTCGGATATTTTCTAATATATCGGGACTGATTTCTTTATTAAATCAGCATTACTCCAAACACTCTTTAAAGTGTTTTCGAGTCTTCAAATTGATTTTTAAAAGTTAGAGCGGATCCCAAAACTCATTTTTATATTTAAGATCTTCCTTTTAAAAGGGGATTTAAATACTCGCTCAAAACCGGAGGGATCCGGCTATGTGGTGTATTTTATATTCGCAACGAGGTTGCTGCTTTGGTAAATGAATTGATTACTTACCCAACGTTCGGGAAGTAAGTCCATCTATTGACTCGGCATAAGCAACATGGGCTCAGTGGGCGTCCATGAAAGCGTAAGTGGCTCAGTGGGAGTCCATCAAATGCGTAAGTGGCTGAGTGGTAGTCCAGCATAAGGTCCTATTGCGGCCAGGGTGATGACCAGTGGGGAATTTGTCCATCTACTAGTAGAAAAGGTTACTTATTGGTATCTTTGCCTGATCAGCAAGATATCGGGTTTATGCCAACATTCTTTTCCTTTCCAAAATTCATTGGATGTTACAAACTCTGTTCATACTTTACATAACAGAGGTTTCCAGGAAATGTATAAAAGATATATATGTGGATATATATATCGGGACTGAATAAAGTATCTCGTAACTTCATTTCATTCAATAATATATCAAAGATTGAATCTATTCAAGTCTTAACTTGTGGTCTCATCTATGGATGACCTTTTGAAATCTATAATACTTTGAACAGTGGTAGTTCAAGTAGCTTTATAAAATGGTATAAGTATAGAGAAGTATTTGGTAACTTCATCCCTTGTTTTGCTTATATCCAGTAAGTAATTTATCTTGAACTTGATAAAGGTTTCCAGTAAGTTATCCATTTAGATACTTGCATTATTGTTTACACTATATATTATCTTACGAGCTGTAATGCTCACTCTTGCTTCATTTCTTCATCACACAACAACAGTTAGGAAAGATGGCCAGATTCGAGCAGACCCAGCGCAAGCGCGTGGGAAGCGTCCTGCATCTTCCCGTTGATGTTGTAGCTGCTATAGCTGCAGAGGTAGATCTATTGGTAGATCAGGCATTCTACTTTTGGGAACCAAATATTGTATAATTATAACTTGTGGCAGATAATGGCAAATAACTGTAAACTTATCAAGTAATCATTTTGGGTTGTAATAACTTTTAAATTATGGATTCAAGGACTTGTACTTATTTCAATTTCATCTCTGAGACTATAACGGGTTGTGGTGTGTGTTAGTGTGGGGTCACAACATGAGGTTATTTATTATTAATTAAGTTAAGTGATATTGTGGAAAGAAAGATCGTGACGACCCGGATCCCCGACCCCGGATCTGGGGGTGTTACAAACACTAATCATAAAGTCTGATGCATGAGAACAAAAACTAAGCAGATTTAAAGAAAGAACCTGAAACCATTCCAAGTTCTTTTACCGGTCTTATAAAAGTAGCTTCACATAGTGGTTTTGTGAAGATATCTGCTAGTTGTTGATCTGTTGGAACAAAATGTAATTCCACTGTAACTTACATCACATGTTCCCTTATGAAATGGTACCTAATGCTGATGTGATTTGTTATTGAGTATTGAACTGGATTACCTGTCATAGCAATAGCACTTTGATTATCACAGTAAATAGGTATTTTAGAAAATTCTAACCCATAATCCAGTAACTGATTCTTCATCCAAAAAATCTGTGCACAACAGCTTCCTGCAGCAATATATTTTGCTTCTGCAATTGATATGGAAATTGATTTCCGTTTCTTGCTAAACCAAGAAACTAATCTACCTCCAAGAAATTGGCAGCTTCCACTAGTGCTTTTCCTGTCTATTTTCCATCCTGCAAAATCTGCATTTGAGTAACCTATTAGCTTAATGTCTGATTCTCTAGGATACCATAATCCTAGATCAGCTGTACCCTTAAGGTACTTGAAAATTCTTTTCACAGCTATTAAATGAGGTTATCTTAGATCAGCCTGAAATCTTGCACAAAGACAAGTAGCATACATGATATTAGGTCTACTTGCAGTTAAATAGAATAAAGAGCCAATCATACCTCTGTAGTTAGTAATATCTACTGATAAACCAGTATCTTTATCTAACTTGGTTGCAGTGGCCATGGGAGTGGATGCAGTTGAACAGTCTGGCATTTCAAATTTCTTCAGTAAATTTCTGGTGTACTTGGATTGACAAATAAAAGTACCTTCTTCATTTTGCTTGACTTGAAGTCCGAGAAAATAACTAAGTTCTCCCATCATACTCATTTGATATCTTGACTGCATTAGCTTTGCGTTTCACAGAGCTTGGCATTTGTAGAAACAAATATGATATCATCAACATATATTTGTACAAAAAGTAAGTCCTTTCCATGATTGAGGTAGAACAGAGTTTTATGAATTGTTCCTCTGTGAAATCCACTTTCCAGAATGAATTTAGCTAAAGTCTCATACCAAGCTCTAGGAGCTTGTTTAAGGCAATAAAGTGCTATGTCAAGCCTGTAGACATGATTTGGAAATTTTGAATCTTTAAAGACTGGAGGTTGTTCAACATATACCTCTTCTTCCAATTCTCCATTGAGAAAAGCACTTTTCACATCCATTTGAAAGACTTTATAATTTTTGTGAGCAGCATAAGCCAAAAAGATTCTTATGGATTTCAATCTAGCAACTGGTGTAAATGTTTCATCATAATCAATACCCTCATGTTGAGAGTAACCCTTAGCAACCATCCTTGCTTTCTTCCTTATAATTATGCCATCACTGTTAGTTTTATTTCTGAATACCCACTTTTTGCCAATAACTGATCTGTTCTGTGGTCTTGGCACTAAGGTCCAGACTTTATTTCTTTCAAATTCATTTAACTCTTCCTGCATTGCTTGCACCCAATCAGCATCTTGAAGAGCTTCTTCCACTTTCTTTGGTTCAGTCTGAGATAGAAAAGAATGATAGAGACATTCATTTGATATTGCAGTTCTAATTCTGACACCTGCTTCAGGATCTCCAATTATTAAGTCAGGTGTATGTGATTTGGTCCACTTCCTTGCAGATAGAAGTTGATTTCTAGAACTTGATCCTCCCTCATGATCCATGCTATCTCCATCAACATTTTCTGATGCTCTCCCTGTAGTTATGCTCTCTAAGACTTCAGAATTTGAGTTAGATCCTTCAGGATTTGAAGAATTAGAGTTTCCAGAATTATCAGAACTTGGCTTATCAGAACTTGACGAATCAGAACTTGAAGAGCTAGTGACAGGTTCTGATGCTTCTTGAGAGTCATGAGTTGTGGTAGGATCTTCAGCTTGCTCTCCCCTGGAAAGGTGCATTTTCCTTTGGAGTTGTTACCACAGTTTCAATGAAATCAGAACTTAACCCGTCAGAACTTATAGGGTCAGAGTTTAAGTCATCAGAATTTACAGAATCAGAATTTAAATCTTTATTTTCAAATCTCAGCTGATCATGATCATTGAAATCTTCAAGTCCAGTAATCTTCTTATCATCAAAATATACATTGATAGATTCCATGACAACCCTTATTCTTAAATTGTAGACTCTAAAGGCTTTTGTGGAAAGTGGATATCCAACAAAAATTCCTTCATCAGCTTTTAGATCTAATTTTGACAGCTGTTCAGGATGAGTCTTAAGAACAAAACACTTACAACCAAATATATGAAAGTATTTTAGATTTGGCTTCTTTTTCTTCACCATCTCATATGGTGTTTTCCCATGCTTGTTTATGAGTGTTGCATTCTGTGTAAAACAAACAGTCTACACAGCTTCAGCCTAAAAGTAGGTTGGTAGCTTTGCTTCATCAAGCATAGTCTGTGCAGCTTCAATGAGAGTCATGTTCTTTCTTTCTATAACTCCATTTTGCTGTGGAGTTCCAGGTACATAAAATTCATGTTTGATTCCATGCTCTTTGCAGAACTCTTCCATGATTGAATTCTTGAACTCAGTGCTATTATCACTTCTTATAATTTTAACAGAATCTTTGACCAACTTATCCAGCTGTCTGACATGATTAGTTAGAGTAGATGCGGTTTCATTCTTCTTGTGCAAGAAATACACCCAAGTGTACCTTGTGAACTCATCCACTATAACCATAACATATTTCTTCTTTGCAATAGATATGACATTGAATGGACCAAATAGATCAACATGCAGTAGGTGATAAGACACAAGAATTGAAGATTCAGTTTTGCTCTTGAATGAAGATTTTCTTTGTTTTGCCTTTTGACATGAATCACAAAGGCCATCAGGAGCAAATACTGATTTTTGAAGTCCTCTCACAAGCTCATTTATGTTGTTGAAATTTAAATGAGAGAGTCTTTTGTGCCAATTTCAGCTTTCTTCAATTGATGCTCTACTCAACAGACAGATTGCAGAACCATCAGAACTTGTTGATAGTCTGGCTTCATAAATGTTACCATGCCTGTAACCTTTCAGAACCACTTTTCCTGTAGAATTGCTTACAACTTCACAACGTTCTTCAAAGAAATCCACATGATAACCTCTGTCACAGATTTGACTCACACTTAGCAGATTGTGTTTAAGTCCTGAGACAAGAGCTATTATTCAATGATGACATTACCAAGATTGATATTGCCATATCCCAGTGTTTTTCCCATGTTGCCATCTCCATAAGAAACTCCTGGGCCAGCTTTCTCCACAAAGTCTGATAGCAGGGCTTTATTTCCAGTCATATGTCTTGAACATCCACTGTCAAGAACTAGGATATTTTTCCTGTTGCCCTGCAATCACAAAGACCATTGATGATTAGTTTTAATGACCCATACTTGCTTTGATCCTTTGGCCTTTTTAAGTTTGTTAGCATTTGCAGCAGATTTAATTTCAGAGTTTATGCTAACATGCTGTTTATCAGAACTTATATCAGACTTTGCATCAGACTTTACACTAGAATGAATTAAAGTAACTTTCTTCAAAGAAGGTTTTATTTGATAATAATCATAGTACAAACTATGATATTCCTTACAAGTATAAATGGAATGCTGTAACGTCAGGGAAATTTTCGTTTGTATTATATCATATTTATAATAAATAAGGTGTGTTGATGTGTCATTTATGTGTGATTATCTGTCAAACCCTAATTGTTACGTGTTATGGGCATTCTGTGTCATTTCTGTATTTTTAGGATATTTTTCAGATGTTTTATTTTGCATTCATCGCTTTCATTTCTAACGTTTTACGACCCAAACCATGATTTTAAAACCAGTAATTCAAATAAAATAATGGGCCTTATTTTTCATCAAACGGCTTTTACCATCGCATTATTCTGAACATCTAGACATTTTATAAATCTTCTCGTTTTACGAAAAATGACTTTTCCGGGCCCCATTGGGTGTTAAAAACCCCACAAAATTCACATTTTTATTTTTATAAAAATTATAGGACTTTCATTTATATTATTTCTTTGCATTTTTGCATTATTCACAATTTTTGGGAAATTTTGGCATATATATTGCATATATAAAATATTTATAAATTAAATTTTAATACTCAAAAATTATAAAAATTAGGGCCAAATATTTTTATTAGATGTATAATTAGCCCCTTAATTTTATTTAGGAGTATTAATTTTACTACTATAAATAGCCTAATTATTATTTAATTATAATTAATAAATCATTAAAAATCAGAATTTTCTCTGAAATTCGGGTCGAGAAGAACTTGAATCGGGTCGAGAATCAAACCGTGATTTCCAGCTGATTTCTTCTTCAAATCGTATGATTCGAGTATCCAAATCGAAGGTTTTGATCTGTTCTTTCCATTTTTAGCATCAATTTCATGTTTTAATTCGTAGTTTTTGATTTGCAAATTCTAGGGTTTATGTTCGAATTAGTACTTTTTGATTTCAGGGTTATTTTGATGTTTTGCTGATTGATGTAGCTTTGTTAGATGATTTACAGTTGATTCATGGTGTTTAATTGATTCAACGATGTCTGTATAGTAATTCACGATTTCTAGGGTTTATGTCAGATTTTCAAAACACAACTCGATGATTTCTGTGAATCTAAGGTTCCTGAAAGTTTAGGGCTTTGATTGCATGTGTTCATAGCTTTAATTTCCCCTATAGAACTTTGAGTTTGGTTTACGGAATCAAAAGATGGGTTTTTGGCCGGAGTTGAAGTCGGTTTTGATCGGAGAAATTGTTGCAGGGATATTTTTGGTCGATTTTGGCCTGAAACAGATTGGGGGAGTAATTTGGAATGATTTGGGATCAAAAACGGTACCAAACGGTGTCCGTTTGGCCAGGAACAGCGTCACCGGAGTCCGGGAAACCCACCGAAATTTGGAAATATTCCGGTGAGTTCATCCCCGACCCAGGATGTTCTTGGTGACCCGGTTGCAACTCGATTTACAACCCAGGTTTGATCTTATTTTGTCAGGAATTGTTTTCTGACATATGTTTCTGGAATTTTAGTTTTATTTTTATTAATTTTAAAAATCAGATTTATTTATTTTATAAATTGATTAATTAATTATTTAATTAATTGATTTATTTTATAAATAATTCTGAATTATTTTCTAAAAATCAGATTGAATATTTTCTTAATTATTTATTATTTATTATATATGAACTATTTATTAATAATTTAAAAATGATTAGTTATTTTGATAAGTAATCAAAAAATTTTCAATAAATCATAATAAATTTATTTTAATTCCAAAAATTATAGAAAAATCATTTTTACTTCTGATTTATCTTAAATAATGATTTTAAAATTATTTTTGAGTTTTAAAAATTGGTAATAATTATTTATAATAAATAATAAATTGAATTATTAGTGTTTAATTGATAATAATTAAACCGTTAGTCCGATTTGAGTAAAACGAAAGCCTGTTGACTCAGAAAAATGAATTCTTTTTATTAGAAATAATATTAAAGTTTAATTTCTTCTAGAAAGTAGTTGATTTTGTTAATTGTGGATTATCAGTCGAAATGCGTGCCGAGACGAGTCCGAAAAATTCCGGAAAAATGGGAAACGAGTCAGAATACGATCAGTTGAGCGATCAGCGAGTCAATTTTGGTTCTAAAAATTATTTTAACTATAAAAATGGTTATGTGCTTATGTGCTTGTGTGTATTACGTGGTTAATTGAGTCTTAATTGCTAATAAGTAATATATGAGTCAGTCATAAGCGCATGGGTAGGTGTTAGGAACGGTGTGAAGTCGATTCCAGATGCAATTGAAGTTTGAAATGACTTAATCAGTCTATTTCTCTAACAGAAGCTAAGCCAGCCAAGCAGATTGAGTCGGTATTAGTCAAAGGTGATAGATGAAAGTGATCTAATTGCAGTGAGTCGCAAAGAAGGCAAGTTTTTCCCCTATTCTATTTTTAGAATAGTGACATTTATTCAAATGCTTATCACATTTGCACTCTTTTGATTCTTGTTCTTAATCACTGATACACACTTGTTATTCCTTTGTTCATATTTCATTTCGATTCTTGATTTCCCCGTTTCTTTGAATTCCTGATTCATATCCCGTTGATAATACATTGAGATTGATATATTCTGGTGATTAGAATATATCAAAGCATACTGATTGTTCCGGTTGCTAAGCGATGGACTGGATAATGATATTTTTGGGATTGAGTGTGTCTAAATCCTGAGGACCGGGATATGACTGGTGCCTCGATATGGGCCTTAGTGCCTGGGTACCCGACTGGATCTATATATTGAGATATAGATCTGCATTATATTCTGACTGATCAGCAGAATATAGATGCGAACTTGTGTCCAGTTTAGTTCATTTGTACTCGCCAGTAATAGCCTTCTTTCTATTCTTGTGGGGGTTATATCTTTGCAGATATACCCGGGATTACGAATTCATTTAAAATACTTTAACACTGTTTATATTTTGTGGACTTGTTGAGCAATTTTTAGCTCACCCTTTTTGCTGTTATTCACCTTATTGTTTTCAGTTAAGAAGGAATATGAAACCCATCAGGACTCGAGTGGTAAAGAAGCGGGTCAAGCCTCAGGATCCTCTCATACCCAAGGTGTTGATCCCAATCCAGGAAGAAAGCTTTGAGTTGCCCGAACAGGTGGAGTGTTGATAAATAGTGTGTGTGTTTGAATAAAAGTTGAACTTAGTTTAAAATGAAGTAGACAATGGGTTGTAATAAAGAGAGTTTGTGAGAATTTAAATTTGGTTTGTAATAAAGTAGTTAGTGGTTTTTATTTTCATACTTCAACCTAAAAAGATCCTGGTTAGTGTTAAACGAGTTTAGTTTCATTTCTTTATTAATTGTTAATCAGATTGTACAGGTTTGGTGATTAGCTAGTAACCCCCAGACTTATACCCCGGGTCTGGAGGGCGTTACAGGTTTAGCATCAGAGTTGTAGGTTCGATCCCTGAAAACAAGAACATTAGGGTTAAGATAAGATAGGGAGATCACATAGGATAGGAATAGTCAAATATGAAGAATAGCGTTAGGATTTAGGTCATATTAGATTAGGAAGTATAAATCTTAGGACTATTTAGTGACCTTTTCTTTTCTTTGGTATATTATCAGATGACATCTTCTGGTTATTCTGCGTCTTCTGAGAGGACAGTCACCGGGCTAGCAGCACCAGTTATACCTCCAGTATCTGAGTACATGTTTCCTCCTCTACCACCTTCACCACCATTGCCACATGAGCCGGTACCACCAGTACAGGGGATAGTCCATGACCCCATAGAGATGTTTGATCCCTTTGAGTTCTTTGAGCTGATGGTTCCTTTACCAGTTGAGCATCAGTTTATACCGGGGATTGAGCAGGAGTTACCACCACCACCATTGTTACCTCCTATACCAGTGCATGCCCCAGAGCCGGATGTGTTTCAAATGATTCCAGTCGAGGGGATGGGAGAGCATGATGTGGATCTACAGTTAGGTTTACCACAACAGGGTGCAGGTATACCGAGGGTTCCTTCATAGGAGTTAGTAGGTCAGGTTGCTTAGCCATATATAGTACCATACCATGACTACAGGGTTATGAGGGATCATGTGGAGTATTGGCGGGCACAGTGTCGAGAGATCATGCATCTGTTTGACCAGAGGGACAGAGGACCGTTAGCGGCCCTATAGTCGGATTACTATATGAGATAGCGATTGCAGTCAGTGTTGACGAGTGCCACTTGGGAGCTTGATGATTTGACCCATGAGGGACCATCTTCTTTCACAGAGTTCTACAGGATATTCCGTTTGGCACAGACTTTGGTACAGGCACTTAGAGAGGAGCTTAGGCGTATTCCGCCTGGGTTTTGAGACAGTGACGAGTTTGAGACAGTGACTTCAGAGTACAGATGTATATAGAGGTAGTATAGTATAACCTAGTGAGTAGTGTGTGCGTGTATACTAGTAGTTTAACCTGTAGTAGTAGTTTGACCTGTAACGGTAGTATGACTTGTAGCCGTAGTGATTACCAGTAGCACGAGACTTTTCGTATCAAGCATTTACACCTGAGGCTGGTGTCACATATATATATGAACTGAACTTCTTCAAATTTGTTTTATTTAAATTTCAGTCTTTACAGTTTTACAGCATTTATTTTCACTTCATTATTTTACAGCTTTTCGTATTATAATTCCTGTTAAAAAAAGAGAGAAGAATTATTTTATTTAACTGCTTATATTTCCAGTTTTTATATTCAGCAACTATTTTCTTGATTTAAATCATGTTATTAACACCAGATAAATTGTTTTCTTACATACTGTCAATTGTTTATTAAACTGTTAAAGAAATATCATATGTTTTATTATCAGAAGAAGATGGCACCAAAAAGAAAGACTAGGGCTGAGACCTCTAACAGCAATTCTGAAGGTCAGACTAATGAGACCATGAACCAAATGTTCCATCTGATGCAACAACAGATGGTAATGATGCAGCAGCAGATGCAGCATCAGCAACAGCAGATACAACAATAAATATTACAACAGCCACCTCGTCCTGAGCCTCAATTACCACCAACATTACATGTTGTTACTTTTAAGCAGTTTCAGTCAGTTAAACCTCCAGAATTTAAAGGGTCTACTGATCCTATTAAAGCTACCTCCTGGTTGAAAGAAATAGAGAAAGCGTTTGCACTAGTAAAGATAGGTGAGGACCATAAGACTGATTTTTCTAGTTACTTGTTGAAAGGAGAGGCAAATTATTTGTGGGAATCTAAAAAGGCTTTAGAGGGTGAAGAGGTTATTGCGTGGGATAGGGTTAAAGAGTTGTTTTTAGAAAAGCATTTTCCTCGCTATATGAAGAACCAAATGCAGATTAAGTTTTTAGAACTGAAGCAGGGAAATATGTCCGTGGTAAAGTATGAAGCCAAATTTACTGAGTTGGCTAGTTTTGTTCCAGAACAGGTTGATACTGAAGAGAAGCTAGTTCAAAGATTTCAAGAAGGATTACGACCATGGATTCGTGGCCAAGTTGCAGTTTTTGAATTAACAACGTATACCGCCGTAGTCCAGAAAGCTTTGATTATTGAAGGGGAAAGTGAAAGATCTCAGCAAGATAAAGGACAGGGAAGTTTCCAAGACCGCTCCAGTAGAAAGCCGGGATTTCAAGCCCGGGAAAATTTGAATTTTAAAAGGATAGGACAAGGTCCACAGAAAGCAGGTAATCATTTCCAAGCCTCCAGTCAGCAGGGAATGGTCAGAGTTCCAGTGCCGTACTGCAAGACATGTAATCGAAAGCATACCGGTGTATGTATTAAAAGGGATGTAATGTATTATCGATGTAAGCAGAAAGGGCATTACTCTAACAAATGCTCGGTGCGTAGAACAGCGGAAATGACTTGCTTCCAGTGTGGAAAGAAAGGGCATATCGCTAGAAATTGCAAAGGACCAGCTATGGCAGCCAGTATTCCAATAGTATTGGCATTACCTCCGCCGCCGCCTAATCAACCCAGAGCAAGAACTTTTAACATGACAATGAAAGAAGCATTGCAGAGTCCGAGTGTTATTACAGGTACGCTTTTGGTGAATTCCGTAAGTTCAAAAGTATTAATTGATTCTGGAGCTACCCGTTCATTTATTTTTGAAGAATTTCTTGATAAGTTACATTGTGAAATCAAATGGTTGGGCGAGACGTTAATTATAAAATTAGCGAATGACGACCAAGTTCCAGTAGATCGAGTATGTCCTGCATGTGATGTAGAAATAGCCGGACATCATTTTTAGGTAGATCTGATTCCTTTTAAGCTAGGAGAGTTCGATGTCATTTTGGGGATGGATTGGTTAGCTTGTCATAATGTTCAGATAGATTGCGTGAATAAGAAAGTTAAACTGCGAAATGCGGAAAATGCAACGGTAATATTCAAGGGCAAAAAATAGCGGAAGAAATTTCTCACCGTGATACAGACTAAACGATTGCTTCGACAAGGTTGTGAGGTGTACATAGCTTACGTGTTAGATACCAAAAAAGGAAGTCCTAAAATAGAAGACATTCCAGTTGTGTGTGAAATTCCGGACGTCTTTCCAGACGAGCTTCCAGGGTTACCACCAGATCGAGAAATTGAGTTTATGATTGATTTAGTACCAGGCACAGAACCAGTTTTGAAAGCTCCATATCGAATGGCTCCAGTCGAGATGAAAGAATTATCAACCCAACTGCAAGATTTCCTAGACCGAGGCATTATAAGACCTAGTGTATCCCCATGGGGTGCACCGGTGTTGTTCGTAAAGAAGAAGGATGGCAGCATGCGATTATGCATCGACTATCGGGAATTGAATAAGCTCACCATCAAGAACAAGTATCCTTTGCCGAGAATCGATGATTTGTTCGATCAGCTAAAAGGAGCAGCATAGTTTTTGAAGATAGATTTGCGATCAGGCTATCATCAATTGAAGATTAAAGCCGAAGATATACCCAAGACGGCGTTTCGCACGAGATATGGACATTACGAGTTTCTTGTGATGGCATTCGGTTTGACAAATGCACCAGCAACATTCATGGATTTGATGAACAGAGTATTCAAGAGATACTTGGATAAATTTGTGATTGTATTTATTGATGACATCTTGATTTACTCAAGGACAGAAGAAGAGCATTTAGAACACTTGAGGATAGCTTTGGAAACTCTGAGGAAAGAGCAACTGTACGCGGAATTCTCAAAATGTGAATTCTGGTTAAAGGAGGTACAATTTCTAGGGCATATCATCAGTAGAGAAGGCATCCAAGTCGATCCAGCGAAGATTGAAGCTGTGTTAAATTAGGAAAGACCAAAGACACCGACAGAAGTTCAAAGTTTCTTGGGATTGGCAGGGTATTATCGAAGATTTGTTAAAGATTTTGCGAAAATAGCAACGCCGCTGACCAAGTTAACTCGAAAAAGTGAAAAGTTTGTATGGATTGATAAATGTGAAGAAAGTTTCCAAGAGTTGAAGAATCGGTTAGTAACCGCATTGGTACTAGTATTGCCAGACGAGCAAGGGAATTTCGTCATTTACAGCGATGCTTCGTATCACGGACTAGGATGTGTATTGATGCAGCATGGTAACGTCATCGCATATGCTTCAAGACAACTTAAACCTCATGAACAGAAATATCCCACTCATGACCTGGAATTAGCAGCGATCGTATTTGCGTTGAAACTTTGGAGACATTATCTCTACGGTGAAAAGTGCGAAATCTATACAGATCATAAAAGTCTGAAGTATATCTTCACGCAAAAAGAACTGAACATGCGTCAACGTCGATGGCTGGAATTGATTAAAGATTACGATGTCACGATCAGTTATCATCCAGGGAAAGCAAATGTTATAGCAGATGCGCTGAGCAGGAAAGAAAGATTGAATTGGTTAGCTTCATATGAAGAATTAGCCAAGGAATTCAACAAATTGGAAATTGAGATTCATATTCCCAATGAATCTGTAAAAGCTATCTACGCTATGACTTTCCAACCGGAGTTGCTAGAGAAGATTCGCCGTTGTCAAGAAGAAGTGATGAGTCAAGATGACAACCTAACGGGAGAAGAGATCACAACTCAGAAGGATAATGAAGGAATTTTACGCTTTGCATCGAGAATCTGGATCCCTAATGTGGTAGAACTAAAAGAAGAGATATTGCGAGATGCGCACAGTTCGAAGTATTCCATTCATCCAGGAAGCACAAAAATGTATCGCGATCTGAAGGAAAACTTCTGGTGGCCAAATATGAAGAAGGAAATAGCAGAGTGGGTAAGTAAATGCTACACATGCCAGCGAGTTAAAGCGGAACATCAACGTCCGAGCGGATTATTACAACCGTTAGACATTCCAGAATGGAAATGGGAACATCTAGCAATGGATTTTATGGTAGGACTACCGAGGACTAAGGCAAATCATGATGCGATATGGGTAATCATTGACAGACTCACGAAGTCGTCATATTTTCTACCGATTAACGAAAGATTTTTGCTCGACAAGCTAGTGCACTTGTATCTCAAGGGAATTGTGATGCGACATGGAGTTCCAATATCTATCGTGTCTGATCGAGATCCTCGTTTCAACTCAAGATTTTGGAGACAATTTCAAGAATGTCTTGGAACAAAATTAAACATGAGTACCGCTTATCATCCGCAAACCGATGGGCAAAGTGAAAGAACTATTTAAATGATTGAAGACATGCTACGAGTTTGTGCGATTGATTTCGAAGGCAGTTGGGATGAGCATTTACCTTTGGTGGAATTTTCTTACAATGATAGCTACCATTCCAGCATTGGAATGCCACCGTACGAAGCATTATACAGGAGAAAATGCAGATCACCAGTACATTGGGATGAAGTTGGAGAACGCAAGATTTTGGGTCCTGAATTAATCCAACAGACTAAAGAAAAGATTGAACTTATTCAGAAATGACTCGACGCAGCACAAAACAGGCAACACAAATATGCAGACCAAGCAAGGAAGGATATGGACTATCAGGAAGGGGAAAACGTATTAATCAAAATATCTCCATGGAAAGGATTGACCAGATTTGGCAACAAGGGTAAATTGAAACCTCGATACGTCGGACCGTTTGAAATTTTGAAGAAAGTGGGAAAAGTTGCTTACGAATTAGCTTTACCGCCTCATATGCAACATATTCACAATGTGTTTCACATGTCAATGCTTAAGCGATATAATCCTGATTCTAGGCATGTAATAGAGTATGAACCGATATATATCCAACCTGATTTGTCTTTTATGGAATAGTCGGTAAGAATTTTAGATCGACGAGAGAAAGTGTTGAGAAATAAGTCTGTATTTTTAGTATGAGTGTTGTGGAGAAACCCTATGGTTGAAGAATCAACCTGGGAACTTGAGAGTGAGATGTTAGAGAAATATCCTCATTTGTTTTCATAGAAGATTCTGAGGACAGAATCCTATTAAGGGGGGAAGGATGTAACGTCTGGGAAATTTTCGTTTGTATTATATCATATTTATAATAAATAAGGTGTGTTGATGTGTCATTTATGTGTGATTATCTGTCCAACCCTAATTGTTACGTGTTATGGGCATTCTGTGTCATTTCTGTATTTTTAGGATATTTTTCAGATGTTTTATTTTGCATTCATCGCTTTCAATTCAAACGTTTTACGACCCAAACCATGATTTTAAAGCCAGTAATTCAAATAAAATAATGGGCCTTATTTTTTATCAAACGGCTTTTACCATCGCATTATTTTGAACATCTAGACATTTTATAAATCTTCACGTTTTACGAAAAATGACTTTTCTGGGCCCCATTGGGTGTTAAAAACCTCACAAATATCACATTTTTATTTTTATAAAAGTATAGGACTTTCATTTATTTTATTTCTTTGCATTTTTGCATTATTCACAATTTTTGAGAAATTTTGGCATATATATTGCATATATAAAATATTTATAAATTAAATTTTAATACTCAAAAATTATAAAAATTAGGGCCAAATATTTTTATTAGATGTATAATTAGCCCCTTAATTTTATTTAGGAGTATTAATTTTACTACTATAAATAGCCTAATTATTATTTAATTATAATTAATAAATCATTAAAAATCAGAATTTTCTCTGAAATTCGGGTCGGGAAGAACTTGAATCGGGTCGAGAATCAAACCGTGATTTCCAGCTGATTTCTTCATCAAATCGTGTGATTCAAGTATCCAAATCGAAGGTTTTGATCTGTTCTTTCCATTTTTAGCATCAATTTCATGTTTTAATTCATAGTTTTTGAGTTGCAAATTCTAGGGTTTATGTTCGAATTAGGACTTTTTGATTTCAGGGTTATTTTGATGTTTTGATGATTGATATTGCTTTGTTAGATGATTTACAGTTGATTCATGGTGTTTAATTGATCAAACGCTGTCTGTATAGTGATTCATGATTTCTAGGGTTTATGTCAGATTTTCAAAACACAACTCGATGATTTCTGTGAATCTTTGGTTCCTTAAAGTTTAGGGCTTTGATTGTATGTGTTCATAGCTTTAATTTCCACTATAGAACATTGAGTTTGGTTTACAGAATCAAAAGAGGGGTTTTTGGCCGGAGTTGAAGTCGGTTTTGATATGAGAAATTGTTGCAGGGATGTTTTTGGTCGATTTTGGCCTGAAACAGATTGGGGGAGTAATTTGGAATGATTTGGGATAAAAAACGGTACCAAACGATGTCCGTTTGGCCAGGAACAGAGTCGCCGGAGTCCGGGAAATCCACCGGAATCTGAAAATTTTCCGGTGAGTTCATCCCCGACCCGGGATGTTCTTGGTGACCCGGTTGCAACCCGATTTGCAACCCGGGTTTGATCTGATTTTGTCAGGAATTATTTTCTGACATATGTTTCTGGAATTTTAATTTTAATTTTATTTTTATTAATTTTAAAAATCAGATTTTTTTATTTTATAAATTGATTAATTAATTATTTAATTAATTGGTTTATATTATAAATAATTCTGAATTATTTTCTAAAAATCAGATTGAATTATTTTCTTAATTGTTTATTATTTATTAACTATTTATTAATTATTTAAAAATAATTAGTTATTTTGATAAGTAATCAAATAATTTTCAATAAATCATAATAAATTTATTTTAATTCCAAAAATTATTGAAAAATCATTTTTACTTCTGATTTATCTTAAATAATGATTTTAAAATTATTTTTGAGTTTTAAAAATTGGTAATAATTATTTATAATAAATAATAAAATTGAATTATCAGTGTTTAATTAATAATAATTAAACCGTTAGTCCGATTCGAGTAAAACGAAAGCCTGTTGACTCAGAAGAATGAATTATTTTCATTAGAAATAATATTAAAGTTTAATTTCTTCTAGAAAGTAGTTGATTTTGTTAATTGTGGATTATCAGTCGAAATGCGTGCCGAGACGAGTCCGAAAAATTTCGGAAAAATGGGAAACGAGTCAGATAATGATCAGTTGAGCGATCAGCGAGTCGATTTTGGTTCTAAAAATTATTTTAACTATAAAAATGATTATGTGCTTATGTGCTTTGAATAAAAGCTTTGAGTTGCCCGAACAGGTGGAGTGTTGATAGATAGTGTGTGTATTTGAATAAAAAGTTGAACTTAGTTTAAAATGAAGTAGACAATGGGTTGTAATAAAGAGAGTTTGTGAGAATTTAAATTTGGTTTGTAATAAAGTAGTTAGTGGTTCTTGTTTTCATACTTCAACCTAAAAAGATCCTGGTTAGTGTTAAAGGGGTTTAGTTTTATTTCTTTATTAATTGTTAATCAGATTGTACAGGTTTGGTGATTAGCTAGTAACCCCCAGACTTATACCCCGGGTCTGGAGGGCGTTACAAATGCCATAAACTACCACAATGAAAATAAGGATTTTGTTATTTAAACCTAACAGACAGACTCTTAATTCCTGATTTAGGAGGTAAAGAGTTTATATCTTTATTCATCCTGCAAAAAGAAGCAAGATGGTTAGAGTTTCCACAGTTATAACATTTCTTTCTAGGAGCATTAGAAATAGGCATATAATTATTGCTTTGTTCACACCTTCCTTTCCATTCTTATTTTTATTAGCTTCTTTTACCTTGTTGACATTCATAATCTCTTTCAGCTTATGCTTAAGCTGCTTCTTTGTCATTAAGCCTATGTTACCTTCAGCTGGTTTATCATGTTTTAATTTATCATAAGTTGACTTTTCTTTTACTTCTGTCACAGACTCTTTCATCTTTTCAGAATCAGACTTTACAGTTTTTGCTACAAACTTAATAGGATTTACCTTTGGCTTAGCAGTCTGTTTAACAATAATTGGCTCAATTTGTTCAGTTCCTTTTTCACTTTTATCATCTTCATAACCTAAGCCCTCTTTCCAGTTTCCACTACTTAATAAATTCTGAGTTGTTCTGCTAGAGTTAGTCCAAGTTCTGATAATCTCTCTTTCCTTTTCTAAGTCAGCTTTTAGAGATTCATTCAATTTTAACACTTCATCTTTAACATATAAAGCATCATGTTTTTCTTTCTTAGTTTGATGAAGAAAAACTAATTCCTTTTCTAAATAATCATTTCCCTTTTTATAACCAAGGTTTTCAGATGTTAATCTTTCACATGTTAAACTCTGATCTCTATAACTAATAAACATGGTTTTTGAAAGAGATATGTCCTAAGTCCAATCATGTATGATGATTTAGGAATAACTTTTATGTAATCTGTTTTGATTTCATTGATATTAATAAAAGACTTGTTTTGGTTTTATTACGGGTTTTATCTATTTAAGTGTTTAAATAAGATATACCATAGCTTAGAGTAAAGCTTTAATGGATTATGATGAGATCATAATAATGAGACCTAAAAGATGATAACTCTGAACTTAAATATTTCCTGGTCGTAGGATTACTAACTGGTAATTAGTAATCCGCAAAGATCGGTACATACTATGTTTGCTTCATTATGAAGGATGTCTGTTCTCATAGACATTTGTGTGGTGACACTATAGCTAGTATGTAGGTGCTTATTATAGAATAAGTTCACTGAACATGACTCACACAGCTTAACAACTGATGGATTTCACTCATGTGTCAGCAAATATTCACATAGTGATAGTTGTACAAGTATCCTTAGACTTGAGGTCATCATAGTCATCTTATGTACACTGAACTATGCTTTGGTTTAGTTCTTAGTCTCCAGGGACAATTATAAGGGCTCTACTGGGTATAGGAATTTGTACACGAAGATAGTGTATGATCAATAAAGAATCTACCCCTTTCAGTGAAGGAAGAGAATGTTGAATGCTGATCCACTTATGCTAGTTCAGGAATCTCTGGCCAGAGTGAATGAAATTAGAAAGGAGTTTCTAATTTACATTAATTAGAACTAAGCATAGTGAATGAGAAAGCATATGATTAAATAAGATAGGCTTGACACAAGTTCCATGCCTTGTATTTAATCATGACATTGCAGGGTAGAAGGAATTGATTGTACGGTAACTATTCACTGAATGGGTTCTTGGTATTCTAAGCAGTGAATTCGTATTATCCTGATAGTCGCGATATGCTGAGAAGTATCCCTCACGATGTAGAATAAATATGATTAATTAATTAATCATATTTAATGAATTAGAGAATTTATATAAATAATGATAAAATAGTTTTATTATTATTTATTTCTACTACCGGCTTAATATTGAACCTACAGGGTCACACCATAAAAGAGAATAATTTAATGGTGGAGGAATTAATTAATAATGGCTGGTAATTATTTATTTGTGAAATAAATAATTAATTAGAAAGTTTAATAATTGATTAAATGAGAAGTTTAATAATTGATTAAATGAGATTTAATTAATTATAAATTAATTAAGAAAAGTTCTTAATATTATTAATTAAGAATTTAATTTTGGAAATTAAATCAAGTGAGAGAATTATTTCTAAAGTGTTTAGAAAAAGGATTAATAATTAAAAGGTGTTTTAATTATTAGTTAATTGGTTAATAAGAATAAAGGGTTAATAATAATAATATTTTATGGGAAAATTTTCAGCAGAAAATTTTGCCTATAAATATACTATTATAAACCCTTATTTTTCCTCAACCTAATTCTAAAGTAGAAAAAGAAGAAAAACCCTAATTCTCTCAACCCCTTCCTCCTCCATTATATTGATCTCTTGGTGGATACCGGGAATGCGTTATACCCTGTGGCGCATTCACGGAATGCGTTACACCTTTTAATGTCTTAAAAGGGTTGTAACGCATTACCGAAATGCGTTACAGGGGTTGTAACGTATTCCTGTAATGCGTTACATCCCATCTGTTTTGTTTTAATTTGATTTCTGGGAGTTTCGTAACTCCGTTTTGGGCGTACAATATATCGTTGGATTTGTTTTTCCAAGAAGGATCTAATAGAGTTGTCAAATATTTTTTATATAAAAGTTTTGAACTGTTTATATTTCCGAAAGTGTTTAATAGCATGTTTAAATTGTTTTAATTACCTTTTAAATGCTTCATGTGGTACATAGAGATGTATAATGCTTAGAGTAATATGCTACATGATTTAACATGCGTATCTTTACGTTTATTTATTTTTATATATGAGATATATACCTATGTTTACCATGCGATGATAGATTTAAGTGAACTTATATCAATATAAGGCATGCTCTAGAAAATCTAGAATAGGAATCGTTTCTTGCCTTAACAATAATATTATGAATATAATCATGAGATTCTTGTGTTTATGAAACACGTAATTAAATATGAATTTTCAAAATTGAGAGAAAGGATGATTCTGTCAAAAGCAGATTTCTATCTGTAAGAAAGGGGTATTAAGTGATGCCTCTTGACAATGCTCCCCCCGATCTGGGAATCATCTGATTATCGATTATTGATTTGAAATATTTAATTTAAAAGGAAGAATCTCTTTATAATATGATTATGATTGTAACGTAATATAATCCCTCTAAAATTAAATAATATCAAGTAGTTATTGGCCAATGACACAACGGGCTTGTGTCGGTCAAAGCCTTCTAACATGGTAGAAAGTATTTCTTATTTTTGAATCATTGTCGTTTTATGCTACAGTCGAGGGCTTTGATTTCGAAATAAGAAATACTTGTCTATTATATAGAGATGTGTGCATTGAATTAGAATCTAAAGGTCGTTACGTGCTGCAGCCGTGGGCCGTTGGAGACTGATTCAATTGTACGAAATATTGGGTTAGACTTGACTTAGAATATTGAGTCTGTCGTACTAAAGCCGTGACTCAATTATTCAAGAGGCTAAAGTTTTATTAGGGAATAACATAAGATGTAATTGACAAGAGTTGTCTGCCTATTGAACATCACATGACGTTTTGTGCTACAGCCGAGGTTGTGTCATGGAATGTAGGATCCCTATTCCCACTAGCATTATGAATGCTTAATTTTCACTTAAGGGTTGTATAAATTAGATAAACTAGTGGGAGCCACTTATGAATAAATACACGATTCATATAGTGTTTTGAAATGAAATTGAATATTTGCTAAGTGTTGTTATGTGTTCATCATTTACAGATTTACTATATACGTTATGTCTTCTGCACTATCACTCCGGGGCATACTAGATGCTCACAAGTTGACTGGTCCTAATTTTGCTGACTGGCTTCGAAACTTGAGAATTGTTCTCAAGGTTGAGAAGCTGGAATATGTGCTTGACTCACCTAAGCCTACTGAACCTGCTAGCGATGCACATAATGATGAACATGTTATGTATCGTAAGTGAATAGTTGATGCAAATGTTGCTCAATGCATCATGCTAGCTTCCATGAACATTGAGCTACAGAAGTAACATGAGCATATAGATGCTCACACTATCCTTATGCATCTACAAGAGTTGTATGATGTGGCAGGGAGGACAGCTCGATATGAGATATCGAAGGAGTTGTTCGGTTGTAGGATGTCTGAGGGATCATCTGTGAATGACCATGTACTTAAGATGATCAATTTGATTGAACATCTTGGACAACTTGGTTTTGCCATGGATGGGGAGCTGAGCCAAGACTTGGTCTTGCAATCACTTTCGAGTTCGTTCTTGCAGTTTGTTGTGAACTTTCACATGAATAAGCTGGATGTCAGCCTGCCTGAACTCCACAACATGTTGAAGACTGCGGAATCGAATTTTCCCCCTAAGAAGAGTTCAGTTCTTCTAATTGGTGAAGGTTCCAATCCTAAGAAAAGGAAGAAGAACCCTTCCAAGAAGAAGAAAGTAGGTGAGAAAAAAGCCGGTTCCACCAAAAGCTGAAGACCCCAAGAGCAAAGCTGTTTGCTTTCACTGTAACGAGGTGGGGCACTAGAAGAGGAACTGCAAGGTTTACCTTGCAGAATTGAAGAAAAAGAAGGGTAGTGAGACTACCGCTTATGATTCAGGTATGTTCATGATCGAAGTTAATATGTCACTAAGTCAAATTTCTACTTGGGTATTAGATACCGCCTGTGGTTCTCATATTTGCAATTCGTTGCAGGGACTAAAGGGAAGTAGGACTCTTGAAGAAGATGAGGTGATTCTACGTATGGGCAATGGGGCAAGGGTTGCCGCCATATCTGTAGGATCATTTAGTTTACATATGCCTACGGGCAAGACTATTATTTTGAATAATTTTTATTACGTTCCCTCTATTGTGAGGAATATTGTTTCTATTCCTATGTTGGATTTGGATGGTTTTTCATTTATTATTAAGAATAATGAATGTTTTATTCTTAGAGATAATGTTCATTATGGATGTGGTACATTAAATAATGGTCTATATGTATGTGATGTAGAGCATAATTTATTTCAGCTTGAACAAACTAATAAAAGAAAAAGGGTGATGAAAATCTCACTTTCTTGTGGCACTGCAGACTTGGTCATATTAGTGAAAATAGACTGCGGACATTACATAAAGAAGGGTTACTTGACCCCTTTGATTTTGAATCATATCCTCCATGCGAGTCTTATCTATTGGGTAAAATGACCAAATCTCCATTTAGTGGACATGGAGAGAGGGCTGCAGATTTGCTAGGATTGGTACACACAGATGTATGTGGACCAATGTCTACGTAAGCCATGGGTGGATTTTCATACTTCATTACTTTCATAGATGATCGATCTAGATTCGAATATGTGAATTTGATGAAACACAAGTCTAAAGCCTTTGAAAAGTTCAAAGAATATAAGCATGAAGTGGAGAAACAAACTAAATATAGTATTATAACTCTTCGATCAGATTGAGGTGGTGAATACTTGAATGGAGAGTTTCTAGATTATCTCAAAGAAAATGGTATAGTCTCCCAGTGGACTCCTCCATATACTCCACAGTTGAATGGGGTATCTAAAAGGAGAAATCAAACTTTGTTAGATATGGTTCGGTCCATGATGAGCTATGCGAATCTTCCATTATTCCTATGGGGTTATGTATTGGAAACCTCAGCATATTTACTGAATAAGGTGCCTCCCAAATCTGTTCCTCAAACTCCATATGAGATATGGAAAGAAAGGAAACCGAGTCCTAAACACGTTAAGATTTGGGGATGTCCCACTTTTGTCAAGAAAGTTGACCCAGATAAGCTGGAATCACGATCCGTAAAATGTAATTTTGTGGGATATCCTAAAGAGACTTTAGGGTATTACTTTTACACCGATCATAGGATGTTTGTCTCCAGAAATGCTACCTTCTGGAAAAGTAGTTTATCCTTGAAGGAAACAGTGGGAGCAAAATTGAACTTGATAAAGTTCAAAGGGCACAAACTACTACGGTTCAAGTGGAAACACCTATTCAGACTGAACAACCTTCTGTGGAATAGCCCATTCGTAGGACAGGGAGAGTGTCTCGCCAACCTGAGAGGTATTATGGCCTTGTCATTGAGAATGATAATGAGTTGTCAGTCATTGATGATGACGACCCTAGACCTATAATGAGGCTATGAGGAGTGTTGACTCAGAGAAATGGCATAGTGCCATGAAATCCAAAATGGAATCTATGTATACCAACCAAGTATGGACTCTGGTTGAGGCGCCTGAAGGTGTTAAGCCTATTGGGTGCAAGTGGGTATACAAAAGAAAGATTGGAGCAGATGGCCAGGTGGAGACCTATAAGGCCAGGCTCGTGGCAAAAGGATTTAAACAAAGGCAAGGGATTGACTTTGATGAAACTTTTTCGCCTGTAACCCTGTTAAAATCAATTCGGATTTTGCTTGCGATTGCTGCTTACTACGACTATGAGATCTGGCAAATGGACGTGAAAACGGCCTTCCTCAATGGGGAACTTGAAGAGGAAGTGTATATGACACAGCCAGAGGGTTTTCTTTCCAAGAGAAATGAACACCTAATATGTAAGCTGCTACGAACCATATATGGTTTAAGGAAAGCTTCTCATAGATGGAACATCCGTTTTGATGAGACAATCAAAGAGTTTGGTTTTATCAAAAACATAGATGAACCATGTGTCTACAAGAAGGATAGTGGGAGTGCAGTAACATTTCTTGTATTGTATATGGATGGCATACTTCTTATCGGAAATTTTTTCGACGCTTTCATCGGATTAGGGAGATTGTTGAAAGAGGAAATGTTAACGTCAAGAGAGTTGACACACATTACAACATAGCAGACCCTTTAACAAAGCCACTTTCTCAAAGTCACTTTGATCGTCATAAAGACAAGATGGGTATTAGATACCAGAGTGATTGACTTTAGTACAAGTGGGAGATTGAAAGAGATATGTCCTAAGTCCAATCATGTATGATGATTTAGGAATAACTTTTATGTAATCTATTTTGATTTCATTGATATTAATAAAAGTCTTGTTTTGGTTTTATTGCGGGTTTTATCTATTTAAGTGTTTAAATAAGATATACCATAGTTTAGAGTAAAACTTTTATGGATTATGATGAGATCATAATAATGAGACCTAAAAGATGATAACTCTGAACTTAAATATTTCCTGGTCGTAGGATTACTAACTGGTAATTAGTAATCCACAAAGATCGGTACATACTATGCTTACTTCATTATGAAGGATGTCTGTTCTCATAGACATTTGTGTGGTGACACTATAGCTAGTATGTAGATGCTTCTTATAGAATAAGTTCACTGAACATGACTCACACAGCTGAACAACTGATGGAGTTCACTCACGTGTCAGCAGATGTTCACATAGTGATAGTTGTACAAGTATCCTTAGACTTGAGGTCATCATAGTCATCTTGTATACACTGAACTATGCTTTGGTTTAGTTCTTAGTCTCCAGGGACAATTATAAGGGCTCTACTGGGTATAGGAATTTGTACACGAAGATAGTGTATGATCAATAAAGAATCTACCCCTTCCTGTGAAGGAAGAGAATGTTCAATGCTGATCCACTTATGCTAGTTCAGGAATCTCTGGCCAGAGTGAATGAAATTAGAAAGGAGTTTCTAATTTACATTAATTAGAACTAAGTATAGTGAGTATAGTGAATGGGAAAGCATATGATTAAATAAGATAGGCTTGACACAAGTTCCATGCCTTGTATTTAATCATGACATTGCAGGGTATAAGGAATTGATTGTACGGTAACTATTCACTGAATGGGTTCTTGGTATTCTAAGCAGTGAATTCGTATTATCCTGATAGTCGCGATATGCTGAGAAGTATCCCTCACGATGTAGAATAAATATGATTAATTAATTAATCATATTTAATGAATTAGAGAATTTATATAAATTATGATAAAATAGTTTTATTATTATTTATTTCTACTACCGGCTTAATATTGAAGCTACAGGGTCATACCATAAAAGAGAATGATTTAATGGTGGAGGAATTAATTAATAATGGCTGGTAATTATTTATTTATGAAATAAATAATTAATTAGCAAATTTAATAATTGATTAAATGAGATTAAATTAATTATAAATTAATTAAGAAAATTTCTTAATATTATTAATTAAGAATTTAATTTTGGAAATTAAATTAAGTGAGAGAATTATTTCTAAAGTGTTTAGAAAAAGGATTAATAATTAAAAGGTGTTTTAATTATTAGTTAATTGGTTAATAAGAATAAAGGGTTAATAATAATAATATTTTATGGGAAAACTTTCAACAGAAAATTTTGCCTATAAATATACTATTATAAACCCTTATTTTGCCTCAACCTAATTCTAAAGTAGAAAAAGAAGAAAAACCCTAATTCTCTCAACCCCTTCCTCCTCCATTACATTGATCTCTTGGTGGATACCGGTGGAGTGCTTCACACTTGAGGAGCAGCTTCTAGGGATCTCCGCTCGTCGTTCTTGGATCGCTTTTAAAGGTTAGAAACGATCCCATATGTTTTAATCACGATTTGTATGCGTTTATTTGGATTTTATATCAAGAAATTGTTTTACCATGCTTCTGTGTTGTATAAAATCCTACAGTTTTAAGAAATAATCTCAACTCAGTAATATCATCTGTATGAAAGGCATAAGTTGTTTGAGGTACCTTTAATTCAGCAGTTTCAGGACTGTTGTCAGCATTTGCCATCAGGGCATAGTTCACCTCATGTTCAGAATCTGAAGTGTATGTCCAGCTTTGTACTCACCTTTCTCCTTTGGTATGGTCTTTGCTGGTTGATCAGCAACTACAACAGAGAGCTTGGTAGGCTTATGTGGTCCTTCATTAATTTTGTCAAGGTATTCAGGATCTGTAGCTTCCAGAAACATAGCCATCTTCACTTTCCATATGGAATACTCAGAAGGTCTCAGTATGAGAACCCTAATAGTCTCATATCGACTGTGGGTTTGAGTCTTTTGAGCTTCTTCGGTTTTGGTGGGCTTGGTTGGAGTTCGTGCTTCTTCAGACATGATTGTTTGTATCTTTACTGTATGTGTGTTAACAGATAAGCTCTGATACCACTTATTAGGTCACACAACACTATAAAAGGGGGTTGAATACATTGTTAATACAATCAAATCGATTTAACACAAGTATGTAACAAAGGTCAAGTATATTGAATAAACTCTGTTACAATAAGAACTATTTTTCTCTCTTGGTGATGAACAAATATCACTAAGAGCTTCTAGGTTACAATGTATAATCTTCTCGATAATGATAACATATATAGTGTAAACCCTAAGTCTGTGTTTATATAGTACACAGTTACAAGATAACTTCTAATTGATATGGAATATAATTCTGTCTCCTAAAATATATCAATCAGAAATCTTCTACAAGTCTTCTAGTCTTCTAACTCTTTCAATGCATATCTTCTTTTACTTTAGTCTCGATCTTCTATTATAAATCAGCTTCCTTCCTTATATGAAAGTCTTCCCGCACTTAAGTTCTGATATGACCTTAAGTTCTAATATTAAGTTCTGACTTCCAGTAAGTCCTGATTTCAGTAAGTCCTGATATGTCCTGTTTGTTAAGATCTAAAAACTAAACATGAATCATATTAGACATGACATCTCAAATATAACTAACAATCCACAAACGGATGGGCTCTTTGAAAGGACTATTCAGATAATTGAAGATATGCTACGTGTTTGTGCAATAGATTTTGAAGGCAATTGGGACGAGCACTTACCGCTAGTGGAATTTTCTTACAACAATAGCTACCATGCGAGTATTGGAATGCCACCTTATGAAGCTTTATATGGAAGAAAATGCAGATCACCTACATGTTGGGATGAAGTTGGAGAGCGCAAAATTCTAGATCCAGAACTGATTCAGCAGACCAAGGAAAAAGTAGAACTTATTCGAAAGCGACTCGAAGCAGCACAAAATCGACATCGTAAGTATGCAGATCCAGCCAAAAGGAATGTGGATTACCAAGAAGGAGAGCATGTACTGCTAAAGGTATCACCATGGAAGGGATTGACTAGGTTTGGCAAAAAGGGCAAGCTAAAGCCTCGTTACGTTGGTCTATTTGAAATTCTGAAGAGATTCAGAAAAGTTGCATACGAATTAGCTTTACCACCACATATGCAGCATGTTCATAATGTATTCCATGTGTCCATGCTTAAGAAGTATAACCCTGATACAAGGCATGTAATAGAGTATGGGCCGATAGAACTTCAGGCTGATTTGTCGTATGTAGAGCAGTCGGTAAGAATTTTAGATCGGCAAGAGAGAGTCTTAAGAAATAAGTATGTACCATTAGTGAGAGTTTTGTGTAGAAACCCCGTGGTTGAAGAATCAACCTGGGAGCTTGAGAGTGATCTTTTAGAAAAGTATCCTCAGTTATTTTCATAGCGTGATTCTGAGGACAGAATCCTATTGGGGGGTGAATGTAATGACCGAGAAAATTGCACTTGTATTATATTCTAATAAAGATAATTCATGTGTATTATTATGTGATCAAGTGTGTTAAGTCGTAAAACCCTAACTGCTATGTGCTACGTATTGTCTGTTTTGATCGGAATGTGTTTCGGGTATTTATTGATCGTTTTATTATAAGTTATGGGTTTTATATAAAAACTCGTACAGCTCAGACAGTATTTTAAAAGCCCGTATTTCAAACAAAATCATTGGCCCTATTTTGCCAAGAACGACCTATACCATATCGCTATTCTGAACCCCTAGACGTTTTACAAATTTACCTCGTTCGTGAAAAATGACTTTTCCGGACCCCTTCGGGAGTCAAAAACCCCAGAAAAATCACATTTTTATTTTTATATGATTATGAAATTATCAAATATCATTTTTCTTTGCATTTTTGTAATAATCACAATTTTTGGTAATTTTTGGCATCTATTTTATATATAGTGGGTATTTAAAAATTCATAATTGATACCCAAACATTATAAAAATTGGGGCCAAATATTTTTATTAAATGTGTAATTAGCCCCTTAATTTTATTTAGGGGTATTATTTTCATAAGTAAAAATACCCATTTTATTATTAATTAATTAGTTAATTATTATTAAAAATCAGAAAAAAAAATCAAGAAAATTTGTGTCGGTGAAGAACAGGGCAGGGATTAATCCTTAGATTTGAAGGTAATTCTGTTATCCGATTTGATCATGTGAGTAACGAAAATGATCCTCTTGATCTCTACTTTCTATTCATATCATCAATTTTATGTGTTGTTGATTTGATTTTCAATTCGTTTTTTTAGGGTTCATGTTTGACTTAGGCGTTTTTGATTTAGGAATCATTTGATTGTTTTGATGATTCCAATAGCTTTATTTTGAGTTTAGGAATGATTTTGCTTGGTTAATTGATTCGTATAACCCCAGGAGGGTATTGTTCGAGTTCTTGGTTTAGCAAAATTTTGAATTCATTTTTGATGAATTTATGGATGTTTTGATTGTTATTGACCATTGGAATAGATTAAAGAACTTAAGAGCTTTGATTTGGCATCAATTTTGTGAAATATGGTTAACGTTTTGATGAGGCTCATGTTTTCGCCGGAGTTTCGCCGGTTTTACTCCGTTTTAGCCGGAGAAAGTGGAGGAATGGTCGATGGTTGCAAGGGACGGGATGGTTGTGCTGTGAAGGGAGATTGGAGTGATTTTGCAGCGAAAATGGAATGAAACTGTGTTGTTTTAGCCGCGTTTTTTCCTCGCCGGAAACAGCCCGCCGGTGCCGGATTCTGAGCAGCCGGACGGTTGTTCTTCATCGACCCGAGAAGACCCGGTTTTGACTCGTGAAACGACCCGGGTTTGATCCCGCAAAACCTGAATCCATTTCCTGTTTTATGATTCTGGAATTTGTATTATTTATTTATATTTTATATTTTATTAAATCACAATCAGTTTTATAAATTCCAAAAATCTAATAAAAATTAGTTTTAAAAATTAGGAAATTATTATTAAAAATTTCTAAATTATTTTATTAATTTAGAAATTCGAAATTGATTATTAATTTAATTATTTAATTATTTATTTAATTATTATTTAATAATTAAGTAATTAATTAATAAATAAGATTAGAAATATATTGAATAATTTGAATAATAATTCGATAATTGATCGAATAATACGAGTAACTCGTATTTATACGAGTAATAGTTTGACAAGTTTGAAATATTATTCGAATGTTCGTTTATTTATTCGAGGAGTGTCGTAATAGTTATTCGTATCGAATAACTATTTTTAAATGATCGATTTAGTCAAATAAATGATAATAATTTGTGATTAATTGTAATAAATTGTAATTAATTCTAATAATTAAGGATTAATTATTTTAAAATACAATAAATACTAAATAATTATTTAAAAATATAATTAAAGTTTATTTAATTATGATTAATTATTTATAATTGATTTATAATTAGGTAAATCTTGTTTATTGGGTAATAATTAAATCATTAGTCCGATTTAAGTGAAACGAAGACCCTTAGACTCAGAAAAATGATCCGATTCCATTAAAAATAATTATAAATCATAATTTCTTCCGAAAGAGAGTCGTCTTGTGATAGTTAATTGTTTGTAGGCCCTATTAGGGGTAGAATTGAGCCTAATAAATTCCGAAAAAAGATAAATCGAACTAGATAAGGTTAGTTAGTGTGAGTATAAGTCTAGTATCAATCCTAAAAATAATTACGAGTCTAAGATAAATTATGTGCCTTATGTGCTATGTGCTTTACTTGATTATGTGAACCTTATGTGCTATATAATTATATATACGAGTTAGATAGAATCGTATGGGTAGACGATTAGGGCTACATGGTATCAATTCAAGATATGCGTATGATGTAAGTTATCTAAACGAATATCTTTTCATGATAGATTCCATATCCTCATGGCAAATCAAGCCAGAGACCGAAGGCAGTGAGGCATACGAGGTGAAGTGCATACCAGGCAAGTTTTTTACCTATTCTAAGTTCAGAATAGTATACCCAACTTTTCATATCAATTATACCTTGATAATTCTATTTCTTATACACTGATACACAATTATTGATTATCGTTTCTATTTCATTTCGATTCTTGATTTCTCCCAATTTATTGAATCCTCTATTCATATTCCAATACTTTTACCCTTGTTACATATACTCTGATATATCCTGATGTTGGGATACATCATAAGTATATCGATTGTTTCGGATGCTAAGCTATGGACTGGATGGTTACGATGTGGATCGGGTATTAACCGGACCCTTGATTATGAGGCCATAGTTGCCTGGGTACCCCTTATGTTGGTTGGGTCTATGCAGTTGGGTATAGATCCGCACTGTATCCTGACTGATCAGCAGGTTATAGTGCATATGTTGGTTCTTGTTTCCAGTCTTGTTCATTTGGTACTCGCCAGTAATGGCAAGTTATTATTCTATACAGAAACAGATGGTTGTTCAAACCAACAGATTATGATTCATATATTCGTTTCTCGTTATACTATATACATTGATGCAGGCTTGTTGAACAATTTTGGCTCACCCCCTTTTATTATTATTCACATTGTTTTTCAGTTAAGGTAGAGAATGAAACTCATCAGAACCCGAGTAGTCAAGAAGCGAGTCAAGCAGCGGGACCCTCTTATACCAAGGGTGTTTGTCCCTATCCCAGAAGAGAGCTTTGAATTACCAGATCAGGTGTAACAAGATAAGTAATAGTGATAGATTGAATATAAGTTGTTTAGTTTAAAATGTGAATATAATAATGTTTTGTAACAAAGAGAGTTTTTGAGACATTTGATTCAGTTTGGTTTGTAATAAAGTTGGTTGTGGTTCTTGTTTTCAATCCTTAACCTTGAAAAGATCCTGAGTAGTAGTAGTTATGGGTAATTATTTTATTTATATTATGCATGTACAAGTTTAGTGAGTAGTTAGTGTTAATAATGCCCCAAATCTATACCCCGTATTTGGAGGGTGTTATACGTTGGTTTTATGTAAATGGAATATGATAGCCTGTTTGAAGGATTTAGAGAACAAAGAAGCATTTCCATTTCCATGCTAAACAGATGATATTCAAAGATGCTGGAAAGAGAAGTGTAGCAGCATGAAGATTAGACTAGATATAGTTTGTCTTATTATCTTATCTTTTTATCATGTAACTTGGTGATATATAAACCAAGAGTAGCAAGTTGAATGGTATCCAAGTTAGTAAGCAAAAACTAGAGAAATAGATAAAGCAAAATCTGTAAAGAATTTCTCTATAGTTCTTGTTGTTCAACTTGTAAGCAGCTGTGTACTATTTATATCATAGAGTTATCTACTTAATATATATCTCTGGTGGAAAAGTTCAATCCACCAGAAAGTTTTTAAATACTTGTATTTAATTGCTTTATGATTTGGTTTCTGTTATATTCTTATATCACACTATTACAAATCAAACATAGTTATTTATTTGTAGAAGAATCATTCTTAAAATCCAAAAAGAATCCATAATTACATTCAACCCCTTTCTGTAATTCTTCGTTTCCAATTTGATCCCCTTCTGATCAACTTTTTCCTCAAGAAATTCATTTTCTGAAGCTGGCAAGGGTGCGGGCGTGCTTGATATGGGCATGGGCACGCTTGATATGGGCGCGGACGCGCCCACCTTCTAGAAAAAAAATTTAGATTCTTCGTTTTGATGACTTTTAGGGTTAGCGACCTTTCCATACCTTAAGGTTATTGCCTTTAACTGTTCCTTGACTTCCCTCTTGCCTAGATTGGCTTCTATATCACTAGGAAGAGTTCCTTGTGGTCGGTTCAATAAAGCATTGGAAATTTGCCCTATTTGATTCTTCAGAGTTTTAATTGAAACCTCTTGGCTTTTGCACATCAGCCTCAACTCCTCCAATTCATATTTTTCATTCGATAATGGACCTGCATCTCCATGAGATTGTTGTTACTTTCCCTGTGGCTGAAATTATTTTCTTGGTGCAAACTGTTCCTGAAAACCAGGAGGATTGAAAGGCTTTTTGCCAAAATGCTAGTAAGGTTGTTGCATACCACCCTGATTATTGCTCCAGCTGAAGTTAGGATGGTTGCGGTTGTTAGGATGATAGGTGTCGGGAACTGGTTGCTATGACCTCTAAAAGTTGCTCACAAACTAAGCTGATTCGCTAGATATAGCACATTGCTCCGTCGCATGCGAACCTGCACAGAGCTCGCAAATACTAGTTATCTGATGAACACCATAGTTAGTCAGAAAATCGACCTTCATAGTCAACGCTTTTAGCTGAGCAGCTATAGCCGTAGCTGTATCCACCTCCATAATTCCTACTACCTTGCCTTGTGGTAGTCTCTGAGTTGGATTCTGATATTCATTAGCCGCCATCATCTCAATTAGCTAATAAGCTTCCTCATAGCTCTTAGCCCATAAAGCTCCACCTGATGCTGCATCGAGCATAGGTCTTGAATGTATTCTCAAACCATTATAAAAGCAATTTATCACCATCCAGTCAGGAATTACATGATGAGGAAACTTCCTAAGCATCTCCTTGTAGCGCTCCCAGGCTTCACATAGAGATTCACCTGATTGCTACGCAAATTGAGTAAGAGCATTCCTGATTGCAACTGTCTTTGCCATAGGGAAGAATTTAGAAAGAAATTTATGAGCAAGATCCTCCCATGTAGCAATAGAAACTGGTGGTAGAGAGTGCAACCAGTTCTTAGCTTTATCCCTCAAAGAAAATAGGAAAAGTCTCAGTTTCACAGCATCTTCCGAAACACCGTTAAATTTGAAGGTGTTCCAGATCTCAATGAAATCCCTAATGTGCATATTGGGATCTTCCGTTGGAGAACCCCTAAACTGGACTGAATTCTGTACCATTTGAATCGTGCCAGACTTAATTTCAAAGGTATTAGCTATAATAGCTAGCCTGATAATACTAGATTGAATGTCATTGATCTTTGGTTGAGAATAATCCTTCAACACTTTTGTTTCCTGCTGCTGGTTCTCCTATCGCAATAAAAACTTCTTCTTCTACTTTTTCAACTTCTTCAAAAACTTCTTTTTCCTCTTTTTCAACTTCGTCTAGTGTTTCCTTACGAGATTGAGAACATATTCACATACACGCTCTCTAGAGTACCTGAAACACATGAACAAAGTAAACCTTGTAAGAAAATAATCTGAGTCAGTGAACTTTAACGACCACTGATGATAAGCACATAAACTAAATTTAACACCGATCCCCGACAGCGACGCAAAAAACTTGTTCGCACAAAACCACACAAGTGTATACGATCACAAGTAGTATAAGATTAAGTTAAGTTCGTTCCTACAGAGATTGGTTTAAACAAAATATGCACTTATGCAACAATGTATGATTATTATTTACTGCTAAGACAAGTATCAATTTTGAGTTGATTAACTAATTAAAGTGATTATACTAGCATGCATTAACTAAGAGAGTAGAACTGATTACTTATATGAGATAAAACATGCGATTCTAACTTCATTAAATACTTCATTCAGAGTTTCTGCCTATAATCGTAGCATGTGATGGTGATGACAACTAATCAGATAACACAAAATTAGTATGCGCTATCTTTCGATATATGTATACCCTACTACTAAACATCCAAAAATAAGATAGAAGTTGAGCAGGCACCAATTATGCTTAGACAACTATAAGATTTGAAAACATAACAGTTTAATGAGCAAGTTATCTATTAAAATTATATAGGACAGCGTAAGATGGTTAAAATTACACTACGAATCATGCATGATAACATACATAAACCTATGCTAGCATGGCAAGTTCTAAACCTCTATATCCACTTTCACTTCAATAAAGATTAACAAGCGACTTAGATGTTATCTACGCATCTAAGAAGAATAAGTACAACCATACTAGGAAATCATAAATCGCCACACACTAACGATTTAGAACAATCAACTATTGAAATCCATAAATAAATCTTCTAGAACCCAATGACAATGATTAGTTCATGATCAAACGCATCGTCACTGTGGGTTCCAAAGAAAATATGATAATAAATAAGTTCAGAATACTACGAGATAATATAAAAGTACTAGGGTTTAGAACAAATCAAAAACAAGCATCCAAAAGTATCTCCTAAATCAAAGAATACAAACGTGAAAACTAAATATTCTTCTCCTTAGCCGTCTTGTGTGTTTTAGGTCTTCTCTATGTTCTCCCTCGCTTCCTTCTTCTTAAAAACATCTTATTTTCTTTATATATATAGACCTGGTTGACCTAGACGCTCGTAATAACCAAATTATAATCAAATTAGGATTCTGCAAAAATTGGCTGGCGCGGGCGCGCTTGATATGGGTGCGGGCGCGCTCTGTGTCTGAAAAATGGAGCGCTGGCGCGCTCCTTTAGGCGCGGGCGCGCTCCTTTAGGCGCGGGCGCGCCTATTTTCTGTAAAATTTCTGCAGCTTTTTTCTTTTTATGCTCCATCCTTCGTAAAAATTTCCACGACTCCTTCCCTGATCTCTTATCAATATATAATCATTTAAAAGCTCATTTCCACCTCTGAATATTGCCTTGAAATGACTCAACACAAAACTCATCAAAAACACCAAATACTTGAGTCCAAAACACCAATTTAATCCGATATGAAGCATTTCAAGTAGATATAAAATCCACTTATCATGTTTTTATGCCAGAACTTTGTCAATCAGCCCTTCATAGGCTTTTCTAAAGGTGCTCCAATGTATGTGGGTCTAATAGGTCTAGGGGAATTGGGACCAAGTCCTCTGCTAGCTTCCCTCGATGTTCTTCATTCTTACGGACATCCATATTTTCTATGGGAAGGACCTGCCCCCTGGTTCCATCGAGTCTAAGTACTGTAACATAGCAACTTCGGGCCTTTTTCTGATCTCCGCTTTCTTCTCCGGCACTGTTTCTGGTTGGGAACTTGAGTGCCATGTGGTAGATTGAGGCACTGCCTTAAATGCATGAATTCCTGTCATTCCAAGGATAACGTCGTAGCTAGAGGCTGCCTTCACAACATGAAAGTTTAATATTTGTGTGGCCTCTCTTTGCTCTTCTCCAATAGCTATGGGAAGTTGTATCTCTCATTCGACTTTGCACTCCACTCTATTGAGCCCGTATATGGGTGCGTTCGAACATGTTAGTTAAAAGTCATTGTACCTCATCCTCAGAAACGTGTCATGGAAAAAAATGTTTACAAAGGCTTCATTATCAACCAGGACTCTTTTGAGAGGACAATTTCCAATTATCAGAGTGATAACTAGATGATCATCCTGAGAAAACTTCAAACTCTCCGGGTCGGGGTCGCCAAATTCACGTATCATCTCAGTCTTAGCATTCTTACGTGTGTATCCGACTCTATTCATCACATCTCTTGTATAGGCCTTTCCAGAATTCTTTGATGTCCCAACGACCATTGGTCCTCCTAAGATCATGTTAATTACCGTCACTTGGGGCTGTGGGTATGATCTCGATCGTTACCCCTTCGATCGTCATCTCTTCGATCATTGTCTCTTTTCTGGCCGCCATCATCTTCACCCTTGGTGAATCGCCCAGACTTTCCTCTTTGAATGAGATACTCGATCTTATCTTTGATTTGTCTACAATCACCAGTGTCATAACCAACATCTCTATGGAATCTACAATACGGGCCCTTGCCTCTCTTCTCTGGATCTTTCATTAGGGGCTTTGACAATTGAACTCCTTATCCTTCTCAATTTTCAACAGGATTGGCTACTTCAAGCGTTAAACCTCGCGTATTCACTGAATCTCGGCCCTTGGTTTTGCTTGGAAATGGAATCAGAGTTCTTTCCAGTTCGAGGATATTTGTCCTTGGCATCGTACTATTGTTCCGTCTTTCGCTTCTTATTTCTCGTGGGCTCATTGCTTACAGCTATTTTTTTCATGATTTCTTCGACTTTGATATACTTTCCGGCCCTATCTTGGAGCTGTAGCATCCTTTTAGGTGGTTGCTCTATAAGGGCCACCTTGAAGAATTCATCCTTAGTTCCTTGCACAATGTCTATCATGGCCAATTTATCATCAAGATCCGGGACCTTCAAGGCCTCCTTTGTGAACCGATTTAGGTAGTCTCTGAGGAATTCCTTCAGTCCTTGTACAAGGTCCATGGAAAAATCAGAATTTTTTTCATGCACTTTGCCACTAATGAGTTACTTGATAAAGGCCTGTCTTATATCTCTGAAGGAGCCAATCGAGTTAAGGGATAGGCATCTATACTATCTTTGAGTCATGCCAGATATGGTTTGAGGGAAGGCTCGACACTTGATGGGGTCATTCACAGGCTGCAACAACAGGGCATTAGAGAATGTCCTCACATGATTTGCTAGGTCACCACTCCCATCACATGACTTGATTATGGGCCTCTTGAACTTCCTTGAGATATAGGCTTTCATAATCTCCTCGGTGAATGGGGGCTTAGATCATCGGGATCTCCCAAGGGCATTAAGTCAATTGGATCGGATTTTGGGGTTATAACCCTTTATCTCGGTGTTGGACCTTTCAGGTCTATGACATGAGGAAAATCCCTTGATCTCGCTGTCGGAGGGAGCCTCGACGGATGATGTATCTCTATATCACGATTCATCCTTTGGATCTCGGCTTCATGATCCATAATACTCTCTTGGATGTCTTGGGGAATCTTCTCTAGGGTGCTTAGGGATGTTGGTAGTCTTTTGGTTGAGGCTCCTCGCTAGCACACCTCCTTCTTGGAGCAGTCTCCTCTTCCGATGAACCTGAATCTCTTTCAGATTGAGGTCTAGAGAAGTGTCATCCTTCAGGGACAGGGGCCAAGGAACGAATATATTGGGGCATCTACCATGGTCTTACTCTTTGGCATGAGTGGCCATTCTCTCCAATACCAGGGTACAAAAGCATCCCATAAGGAGGATTGGTAGTTCCTAAAATCATGGCCATTGAAAACTCATATATAAATGTTTAGTCTAGGGTTTGACTTGGGTTGTGAGACTTGGAGGAAAAGTCTCTAATTTAGTAGGTAATTAGGACTCTTGTAAGACAACATATTCTAGATCCTTCCTTGTAAGAGTTGGTGTCCCTGTTGGATGTCATGTCTCTACTCTTCGGCCGTATAGGGTCTCGTCCAAGAACAATCTCGTTCGTAGACGTTGCGGGCCTCGTTTTGGGTTTTAAACATGAAATTTAAGTGTAATTAATGCGACATTTATTATTTCTTTAGGATTTATTTTTGACCCATATCATAAATGATTGTTGTATGTGAAATTCGAACCTCCAAATTCGGATAGCATATATAATATACATATTTATTGTTGACGGGATTTAATTTATAAAAATGTATAGTGAATAAATAATTAATAATATAGATTTTTATAGGTGTTCGGGGTCCTAACATGTGAGTATTCTTTTATTAATAATAATTGGATAGTGTTTTTTTTATTTTACATTCTGATCATTTGATTAAGAATAAAAAATAAGTGAAATTAGAAATTATATCATTATGATTATTATAACTTAAAATTAATATACTAAATATAGCACTTCTTTATTTTATTTTATTTAGCGAGAATCGCTAACAATGTTTCAGTTCACTTCTAAATATTAAATAAACAGTTATAGACTTAATAAGTTGTTACTTGTGTCAATTCCATTAATACTCTTTATTTATATTGAAAAAACTAATTTATAATGAAGATATAATCTTTAATTTTTTTATTAAATCTCTTAAAAATTAATTTATGTATTTTCAGAAAAATATTTTTTCGGAAATTGATATCTTGAAAAGTAGTTGTCCTAAAAATAAATATTTTGACGATACTTTCCTGAAATATGTTCTCAAATATGTTCTCGATCATTTTCTTATTATGAGAAAATCGTGGAAAAGAGTGTAGATAAATTCGTTTCAAATACTGCAAGTAGGGGAGTGATTTTTTAGAAAGTTAAAATTTTCTCAAATTATTTAGAAATTTAAATATATTCTTAAATTAATTTTCCTAATGTTTTTTTCTCTTTATCGATAAACAAAAAATCGTAAAAACAATTAAAATTTCAAATTTCAAATTCAATCAAACACCAAACGATACAAAAAAAACTAAAATTTTCGATTTTTTTATTTTGACAAAAAAATATTTTCATTAATGAATTGTATCCAACATACAATAGTCTTTACTAGAGAAATCTGATGTTCCCGTAAGTTTAGATAAATAAAATTTACGGTGTGAAAAGTTAACCCACGCAAAAAGGTCTCGTTAAAACCCCCTCAAGAGTAAATTTTTTTGAGAAAAAACTGAAGAGGGTATAAAGAATGAGCACGAGAAAGTACATTATACAAAATAATGATTAATATAGTATCTTCCGAAAGTTATTAAAAATGCCTCGTATCATCTAAATTTGTAGTTCAAAGTCTTGTATCCAGATTTCGAGACTAAATTATTGTTCTTGGAAATATGGGAAGAGAATATACAATTAAACATCTTTCAGTCATCCTTAAAATAAGGTCAATAAAATAAAAGATTTTATGATATTAAAGATTTAGTAATTCACCAAAAAACGGAATCTATTCTTTTATGATGACATTTTGAAATTGTTGTCATTATGTAATTATAGTTCTTTCCAATATTTAAGTTAAAACAATTGTAGATTATAATATAATAAGAGATGATGATATCTATGCTAAAAGCTATATGTATTTTTAATTAATATCACATACTCAAAAGTTTCACTTTATTTTGAATATACATTCTTGTAGATTAATATAAACATAAAATATTTTTTTACAATTATTTAATAAAGAATAATGAAAAGATAAATAGAACATACACACATTTCAAATACATAGCGGGGGAATTTGAGTCATTGCGTAATGTCATGATTCATGGAACAATAATCTAAGTTAATATTATAAAATTGGCATAAAGACAAATTTAGGACCTAGCTAAAAAAAGGTATTTTCGGTGTATCTAGGGAAGCCAGGAGTGCTCACATGGGTACTGTCTGATTTTCCATCATTTGATCTTTGATGTTTATTTCCTTTATTACATTGAATTTGGTCCGCAAAACAATCAAATCATGTGGGTCATTTCCAAGAATTTGGAATCAATACTCCCGCTGCTTAGTTTTTCAAGACCATTTATAGGCCATTCGTACATTATTAGGCTATTATATAATTTCTATTATAATATGGATGTCCTTAGAGCTTTTAGAATAGAACTCTTGGCTTTCTAGTTCATATAACTCACGCCCTTTGGCCTTTCATATATCTTGTAACATCCATCGATTCACCTATAAATAGGTGCCAAAGTTAAGCTTGAGGACACACTTGAATGAATACAATATTCTTTTCTTAATCTCTCTCTTTCTCACATATCTATTATATAGTTATCATAATATATTTCTAACACGTTATTAGCATGATTTGCTTATAAAATAAGGAGATCAGTTTTACTTAAGTGTTGAAAGGAGATCATCAAAGTGTAAATAGGTGTTGGAAATCCAAGAAGAAGAAGGATTCTATGAAAATTTTATTATTTTAGTTTGTCCATGAGGTAAGTACACTATTTTTAGTTTACTTCATTTCGCTTGCAATAAGATGATCTTTATATGTTTATTATGTGTCTGATTCTTGTATATTTTGTATCTGACATTATCCATCGTATTTTGTTGAGCTTATACTCGTTGTAAAGGTTTTTTGATTATCTACAATCTTTCTTCTTTGTATTTTTCCAAAATCTGCTTATAAATATGTCGAAATCTGCATTTTGTGTAATCTGGTTGAATGATTCAAGGTGATATGCAGTAACTTCTAAAATTCATAGTAAATTAAATATTTGTTCAAATATTAAGAGTCATACCATTCTGGAAATCTCTTTTCGATATCTACATTTTGTCTTTACATTCCATTACCATACAATGTGATTTCGATGTCTTAAATATCAAAATACTATTATAATCAAAAGCTAATTCTGATTTTACAGTCCGCAAATATCTTGTTATGGATAAAAAACTAAGGTTATTATTTGCTGTATTTATTACTAAGATTCGGGAGCTCAAGGCTTTTAATGGCTGCTCTCGTGTTTCGTGGCTCGATCTGCCTTTACGAGATGCCTACGTATCTCTGTGAATTAGAGAATCAAGCCAAAAAACGTAGTTCTGATCTGTGGGGTGAGGCCCCTTATATAGATGTTGGGAGTCCTTGAATTTGGACTTGGTATAGGAGACTTGGTGGGCAAGTCTCATAATTAGAATGGACTTAGGAGTCCTAAATAGTAGGAAACTGATTCCTTATCCTTTTAGATCCCCTTGAGGATAATCTATAAGGATTTATATCCTTATCGGGACTCTTCTCAATAGCTGATTTTTACCTTATTAATTAATTATGAAATTAATTAATAATCAGGGCTTTTGGGCCTTCTTTATTCCATCAGACCTGATCTGGTCTATCAGGCTTAACCTTTCCGGTCTGAGTATCATATATCTTTTTATTGGGCCTAGCAGCCCACACCTTGCAGTATTTAATCATAATTTATTTATTCCTATCATTTGCCCCCCAACTTTTGGGAAACATTGATTAGGTTTCGCAGAAGTTAAGTCTGTTTATTCCCTTACAGGGTTTCGTTTTTGCGTAAAGTGTGGAGCGACCTACACATTTACAATGAATCTTTCTTTTATTCAGGAATTATCTTAATTCCAGGAATTTTCCCTTATTTCCGGGATTTTCCCTAATTTTCTGGGATTTTTCCTTTAATTTCTGGATTTTTTCCTAATTTTCTGGGATTTATCCTTAATTTTATGGATTTTTCCCTAATTTCCTGGGACTTATCCTTAATTTTCTGGATTTTTCCCTAATTTCTCGGGACTTATCCTTAATTTTCTGGATTTTTCCCTAATTTCCCGGAACTTATCCTTAATTTTCTGGATTTTTCCCTAATTTTCCGGGACTTATCCTTAATTTTCTGGATTTTTCCCTAATTTCCCGGGACTTATCCTTAATTTTCTGGATTTTTCCCTAATTTCCCGGGACTTATCCTTAATTTTCTGGCTTACAATCGATCAGAATGCATTCAAAATCGATCAGGATGCAGACAAAATCGATCAGGATGCAGCCAAAATCGATCAGGATCCTGATCGAATTAGCTCAGGATCTTACACTCTGGTCGACAGGATTCCTGATCGATTTCGATCAGGATTCTGACCGAATTGGCCTTCAAAGTGACACCCTAGTCGATTGTTACACGGGCTTAATCGACCAGGATTCCTGATCGATTTCGATCAGGACTCTGATCGAATTAAGTGGCTCTCGACCATTCCGATCGACTGGAATATCGATCAGGACTCTCTTCTGTGTCGATCAGGACTTTGATCGATCTTAGGGGATTTCTTCCCTCCTGTTCGAATAAGATATCGATCAGGACTCTCTTCTGTGTCGATCAGGACTCTGATCGAATTAAGTGGCTCTTGACCATTCTGATCGAATGAAATATCGATCAGGACTCTCTTCTGTGTCGATCAGGACTCTGATCGATCTTAGGGGATTTCTTCCCTCCTGTTCGAATAAGATATCGATCAGGACTCTCTTCTGTGTCGATCATGACTCTGATCGAACCAATTTAAGATTCTGGTCGATTTTTGACTTTTTAAATTCCACAGGAGCTTCTAGATTGTTCCTGATACTTCTTGTAGATGGGCCTCTAGGTTGGGCCTGGCTAAATGGGCCTAAAAATGCCTCGTATTCCGAGCTTTCCGCCTATATAAGTGTAGTGTGGAGTGAGAATCCTCACTTCACTTCCCACTTCTCATTTTCTTTCACAATTTTCTCTAGAGTTCTTCCTTTGAGAAGGCGATTTCCGGCGACCAAAGCCACCGCAGCTCCACCATTCTCAAGTATTTCTGGGTTTCAAGCCTTCAACCGAAGCATATCAATGGCGGACCGTGACCTGGCTCGTTTGCAGAAGATGAATGTCTCTAAAAGAGGTACAAACATCCAAATTCAATCTCCATATACTTCCCTCATTGATATGATTAACTCGAGAGGTGATGAATATCCTTCTCTATCTGAGTTAGATTCGTATAATCATGGTAACACTTTTCATGAGTTAGATGGTAGGATAGAGTCTATGAACACCCTGTACAGACTTCCACCCCACCTTAGGATCACTCCAGCCACCCCTGGGGATAGGACATGTAATTGGGAGGGGGATACCCTGTTCATTTATCGAGGAGCCCTGACCGCAGGTCTTATGTTCCCATTCCACGAATTTATTCCTCGTTTACTAGCCGATGTACGAATCAACCCTTGTCAACTCCCTCCTAACGCCTGGAGGAACATTATCTGTTTTATGGTCCTTTGTCTCAGGAATAACTTCCCTCTTTCCGTAGCTGTCTTTAGGAAAGTTTTCCAATTCTATAATAGTTCCATGAGTCAGCCGGGCTGGGTTTTAATTCGCCAACGGCCCAAAATTCCCCATATCTTTGATAGTAACTCTATAGTCGAGAACAACCCTAAATGGAGGGATGAGTTTGTCAGGCTGACCTGGGCTGGGGGTGATTGGGCCACACTCTTCCGTAGGCCATTTTGCAAAGTATCAGATGGTAGTCCTGGTAGCATCAGATTAACTGATGAGGAGGAGGTGGCCTACCAAGCCTTAATTTCAGATGATGGGAAAACAGACACCTGGACCCTTTTAGAGGAGTTTTCCTTGAAGAAAGTTGGTCTCTCCCAGGCCAGTGATAAGGGTAAATTTATACCTGCGTAATTATTTTTCCTTCTCTTTAATCGCACTTTTTCTTTTTTCTGGATTTTAATATTCCTTCTACTTTTCCTTTCAGCTTGTGAGGCTATTAATAATGTCAATAGGCCCAAGGAGGGGGAATCTGGCCGCCAGAAGAGGGCCAAGTTAAACAGGGACCCCAGGAGCAAACCTGACGGTCCTTCTTTCCTTAAGCCCCACGTCCCGGTGGTCGAGCTGGGGGACGATGTGGATCCTCCACTTAAGGCACATTCCTTCAGGCCTAACTTGGGCTTCAGGAGGAGCGATACGGTGGTTGGATCCACCAAACATGCCAAGGATTGGTCGTACCATTCCATCACTCCCCACGATTTCACTGACATTGTTACGGGGAGTGATATCGAGACTATTGAGCTTCTGGGTTCTCAAGCCCAAGCTGCGGTAATTTTCTTTTTTCTTCTCTTCCTTTTGTGAATTTCAACTTTTCTTGTATCCCAATGAATTTGTGCTAACTCATACCTATTTCTTTGCAGAGTAATACCTATTTCCAGGCGGCCCTACATCAGGCTAGATCCTGGAAGGGTAACTCTGATGATTTTGAGAAGGAGATGAAGAAGTGGGAGGAGAGAGCCAAGGTCCTGGAGAAGAAGCTGGACACGAAGAAAGAGGAGCTGGCTAAGGCTCATTCCGAGCTGGTGAAACTTAGGAGCGATAAGGATAAGCTCATTGATGACTACATGGATTCTGACAAGTTTAAGAATCTCATGGAGATTCATGATGATGGTCTTTATTCCCTACAGTTTACTCAGGGATGGGATGCGGCCGTAAAGGCGATTTCTGAGAAGCACCCGGGCTTAGTCGACCCTAAGGACTTTATAAGTCCCGAGCAGGCTGAGTCGGAGGACATCATAGACGCCCTCTTCAACTCCCCTCAGCCAGATGATCGCATCTTGGATCCTAACACTGCTTCTCCTCCCGCTTCTCCTGCGAAGGACGCTGAAGGCGCTGATAAGGAGAAAGAGAATGAAGGCTCCCGCATGGAGGAGTAGTTTTTCTCTTCTGTAATTTTATCCTTAACTTATGTCTGGACTTTTGTTTGTATTAAAACTTATTACCCTCCGGGGCTATTTTATATGCTACTTTCCTTATTTGCATTCTATCCTTCATTTTTCTGATACTTTAATATTCAAACTTGGCTTAATGGGCCACACAAGTATTATCACAACTCAAACATCCATAGGTTGAAATAATTTCAAACTCTTTAATATGAAGTCTGGTTTTCCAAAACCTTACACAGCATGGGTTCGACCCTAATCAACAATAACTAGACAATATAAATTCTACTGGAATATAAAATCTTACGCAAGCAAAGCTTCAAGGTGCTTTTAAACCTACTTGTCACAATGACAAGTGAGAATCGTACTTTGCTTATCTTACACGTAGTAAACCTTCAGGTTTTGTGCGTGCCAGGTCCTCGGGACTTCAAAACCTTCCATAGTTTCCAGCTTGTAGGTTCCTCTACCCTGAACGCTCTTGACTCTGTACGGCCCTTCCCAATTCGGGGCAAGCTTTCCTTTCTGTCCGACACCAGAAGCCTCTATTTTTCTCAAGACTAGGTCACCTTGTTTGAAAAACCTCTCTTTAACCCTTAGGTTGTAGTAGAATGAAGCCTTTTTCTGATATTCCACTATCTTTGCATGTGCTTTATCTCGCACTTCATCGATTAAATCCAGGGCTAACCTCTGCCCTTCCTCATTTTCTTCTGCATTGAAAGCCTGAATCCTTGGAGAGGAATGTGATATCTCTACTGGAACTACTGCTTCTGCCCCATATGCCAACATGAAGGGAGTTGCTCCTGTCGTGACTCTACAGGTAGTCCTGTAGGCCCATAATATTGGAAGTATCTCATCCACCCAATTATTTCTTGACTTCTCGATCCTCTTCTTAAGTCCATCCAGGATTATCCGATTTGCTACCTCTGCTTGCCCATTGGCTTGCGGGTGAGCCACAGAGGTGAATCGTAACTCAATTTCATTTTCTTCACAATACTTCTTGAATTCCTCATTGTTGAATTGTGTTCCATTGTCAATGACGAGGATACGGGGAATTCCATATCGGCACATAATGTTTTCCCACATGAATTGTGCAACCTGCTTAGTTGTGATTTTGGCCAAGGGTTTGGCTTCGATCCACTTGGTGAAATAATCAATGGCTACAATCAGAAATTTCCTTTGTGCCGTGGCCATAGGAAAAGGCCCTAGAATATCCATCCCCCACATGGCAAAGGGAATAGGCGAGTTGATAGAGGTCAGCATCTCGGGGGTTGTCTAACAACTGGTGCATGCTTCTGACAGTGATCACACTTCTTCACATATTCTTTGGCATCAGCCATTATTTCTGGCCAATAGAAGCCTAAACGAGTTATCTTATGAGCCAAGGCCCTGCCCCCCAAGTGTTGTCCACAAATACCTTCATGCACTTCTTCAAGAGCCAAGCGTGCCTCATCGGGCCTGAGACACCTCAAGTAGGGAACCACGAAAGATCTTTTGTAAAGAATCCCATCTATCAAAGAGTACCTTAGTGCCCGAACAGTTAACTTCCGTGCTTCAGTTGCATTACTTGGCAACCAACCGGTCTGAATGTGAGCCTTGATGGGATCAATCCATGACGTCCCCAAGCCTATGGGAGCCACTAGCTTAACATCTATGCTTCGTGTCTTAAAAACACGGAAGTACACACTTCCTGAACTTTCTTCAATCTCAGACGAAGCGAACTTTGATAGCGCATCTGCCTTAACATTTTCTTCCCTTGGAATGTGTTCAACATAGCATTCATTAAATTGGGTCATCACAGCCCTTACTAGGCGGACATACTTAGCCATCGTATCATCCCTTGCCTCAAATTCTCCCTTTACCTGGGATATGATCAGCTTCGAGTCTCCACGGACCTTTAAGTTTTTGACTCTAAGTGTCCCAGCTAGACCAAGGCCAGCTATCAGGGCTTCATACTCTGCCTCATTGTTTGTGGTTGGAAAATCTAGCTTCATAGCATACTCAATTAAGAACCCATCAGGGCTTTGCAAAACCAACCCTGCTCCACTGGAATTTGTTTTTGATGCTCCATCAAAATAGAGAACCCAATATTCTTTCTCCTTATCATCCTTCTCCCTGTCCCCATTGTCGACTCCCTTGTCTTGAGGTATGGTATCTTCCTGCCCCCCGACTTCTTGGTTGGGTATGGTACATTCCACCACGAAGTCAGCTAGTGTCTGGGCTTTTATAGCCATACGTGGCTTATACTTGAGATCAAACTCTCCCAACTCTATTGCCCACTTAATCAGTCTCCCACTTGCCTTGGGACTGTGAATGATATTTCTCAGTGGCTGATTTATTAACACTTCAATCTGGTGAGCTTGAAAATAAGGACGCAGCTTTCTTGAAGCCATTACCAAGGCTAAAGCGAATTTCTCTATAGTTGAATAATTCAACTCAGCACCATGCAAAATTTTGCTGACATAGTATACGGGTTTCTGGACTTTCAGTTCTTCCTTAACCAACACCGCGCTCAAGGCACTCTCTGAAACAGCCAAGTACAAGAATAAAATTTCACTCAGAACTGGCTTGGCCAACAACGGGGCCTGGGCCATATACTTCTTTAACTCTTCAAATGCCTTCTGGTTTTCCTCACTCCATACAAAGTCTTTGATGCTCTTTAGCGATTTGAAGAATGACAAACACTTGTCCCCCGACTTGGAGATGAATCGTCCTAGCGCAGCAACCCTTCCTGTAAGCTTCTGAACATCCTTAACAGTTTTTGGTGGTTCCATGTCCAGGATCGCCTTTATCTTATCCGGGTTAGCCTCAATTCCCCTCTTTGAGACCATCAGTCCCAAGAATTTTCCAGATCCTACTCCGAAAGCACACTTCGTAGGATTCAACATCATCTTGTGGTACCTCAGGACCTCAAAAGCTTCCCTTAAATGGGCTATATGATCAGTCTTTACTAGACTCTTGACTAACATGTCATCAACATAGACTTCCATAGTCTTACCAATAAGATCCTTAAAAGTTCTATTCACCAACCTTTGATAGGTGGCTCCTGCATTCTTGAGACCAAACGCCATAACAAGATAACAATAAACACCAAAGTCAGTGATAAATGATACCTTTGGAATGTCATCCTTATGCATTTTGATCTGGTTGTATCCGCTAAATCCATCCATGAAACTCAGCATCTCATGTCCAGCAGTGGCATCAATCAAAGTATCAATTCTAGGCAGCGGAAAACAGTCTTTGGGGCATGCATCATTCAGATCAGTGAAGTCTATACACATCCTCCACTTTCCATTTTCCTTCTTCACCATTACAGGGTTTGCTAACCACTCCGGAAATTGAATCTCCTCAATGAAACCAGCCTCTAAGAGCTTTTCTACTTCCTACTTTATAGCCTCTTGTCTTTCCGGGGCAAAATTTCTTTTCTTTTGTTTCACTGTCTTCCGGCTTGGATCCACGTTTAGCTTGTGAGTAATTAACTCCGGGTCTATGCCTGGCATATCAGCTGCTGACCATGCAAACACATCACTATTTTCTTGCAAAAATTTCACTTACTTCCCTCTAAGGGGCTCCTCTAATGTGGCTCCAATGAAAGTCGTCCTCTCAGGATTCTCGGGGTCTAAAGGAACCGAAACCAATTCTTCTGCTGGCCTTCCTCTACTCTCATCATTTTCTCGAACATCCATATCTTCAATAGGAAGAACCTGCCCCCCGACTCCATCTGCCCTCAAAGAGGCCACATAACAGCTTCTAGCCATTTTTTGATCTCCTCTCTCTTCTCCAATCTCGTTTCTGGTGGGAAACTTCATGACTGAATGGTAGGAAGAGGGGACTGCCTTGAAGGCATGTATCCCTGTTCTCCCCATGATAGCATTATAAGTTGAACTAGCCTTTACCACCACGAAATCCAGCATCTGCGTTGCTTGCCTTGGCTCCGTACCTATGGTGGTTGGCAATTTGATTATCCCTTCCACAGGACATTCTACTCCAGCAAATCCATATATCGGCATGTCGGTTGGTGTCAACTGGGAGTCGTTATACCCCATCCTTAGAAAGGTGTTGTGGAGCAAGATATCCACAGAAGCACCATTATCCACAGGGACCCTCTTAACCGGGCTATTTCCTATTATTGGTGTTATGACCAGCGGGTCGTCATGGGGAAACTTCACACCCTCTAGGTCGGAATCATCAAAAGCCAATGTTACTTCTGTCCTGGCCCTCTTCGGGGCTTCTCCAACAATATGCATAACCTCTCTAGTATATGCCTTTCTGGAATTTTTGGACAATCCAGCAGCAGTTGGACCTCCAAAGATCGTGTTTATCACAGGCCCTCGAGGTCTCGGCCCTCCATAAATGGTGTTTATAACTGGTCCTCTAGGCTGGGGGTTTCGACCAGCGGATCCTCAAAGTTCTTCCTTCCATTATTATTCCTATCCCCTCCTTCTCCAGTGTATTTGTTCAATCTTCCTTTTCGAATGAGGAACTCAATTTCATCTTTCAAATGCCTACACTCATCGGTGTCATGACCAACATCTTTGTGAAACCTGCAATACTTGCTCTTATCTAGCTTGGCGGGATCAGCCTTCAAGGGCTTAGGTCAGCGAACATCTCTGTCTTTCTCAATCTCCATCAAAATCTGACTTCTAGGAGCATTAAGCTTAGCGTATTCAGTGAACTTTTGCCCAGGTCCTCCCTTCTTGGGGGTTGAATCAGGGTTTTGTTCTGTTCTAGGATATTTGTCCTTTGCAATATATTCTAAATCAGTTTTTTGCTTCTTGCCTCCAGTGGGCTCATTACTTACTACGGTCTTCCTCATGCTTTCTTCAACCTTGATATACTTCCCTGCCCTCTCTTGGAGTTGCAACATGTTTCTCAGGGGGACGTTTGGCCAAGGACATCTTAAAAAACTCATCCCTGGTTCCTTGTTGTAGTGCTATCATGGCTACCTTATCATCAAGGTCTAGGACTTTTAAAGCCTCCTTTGTAAAACGATTCAGGTAATCTCTCAAGGATTCCTTAGCTCCCTGCACAAGACTCATAAGGGATGCTGAACTTTTCTCATGGACTCTTCCACTGATGAATTGCTTAATAAAAGCCTGACTTAATTCTCTGAACGATCCAATAGAATTTGGGGGCAGGCGACTGTACCATCTTTGAGCCATACCCGACAGGGTTTGAGGGAAGGCCCGACACTTTATAGCATCATTCACGGGTTGCAGCAGCAGTGCATTAGAGAATATCCTAACATGATTAGCGGGGTCTCCCGTGCCATCATAGGCTTTGATAGTGGGCATCTTGAATTTCCTCGAGATATGGGCATTCATTATCTCTTCTGTGAAGGGTGGAGTTGGATCATCAGGATCTCCAAGGGGAAGGAGATTGCTTGGATCAGTTCTTGGGACAACAGCCCTTCTTCTTACCGGACCATCCAGGTCTATGAGAGGAGGAGGATTTCTCCCCCTAAGAGGTATCTGGGGCCTGGTGGCCTGGTGAGCCTCCAAATCACGCCTCAGCCTTTGGATTTCAGCCTCATGAGCCCTGATCCTTTTCTGCACTTCTTGGGGATTCGCCCCTGGGGTGCTTTGGGGGCGTTGCCTTCCATCGGCCATTGGCTCTTTTCCAGGACGCCTCCTTCTCGGGGCCACTTCATCATCCGAAGATTCGGAGTCTCTTTCACTGTAAGGACCAGAAAATTCTCGATCCTCAGGGATAGGACCCAAACCTCGTATATAGGGGGGTGACTGCCCTCGTGCTTCACTTCGCCCAGCATATCCGCTTCCTCCAACCTCAGGGTGAAGGGGCATCCCATAAGGAGGGTTAGTAGTAACAATAGTTGAGTATTCATACCCGACGGGTCGAGAATTCACAGGTATATGTACTTGTTGAACTTGAGGATTCGTACCTTGAATAGTCGGGGGAGTTGTCCCTTGTGGCTGAGGATGAGTTGCCCCTGTCTGGGCTTCCCCCTGAGTAGATGCATAAGTTGAATGGGGAGGAACCTCCACGGTTGATGAAATCACCTGGGTTGTCTCTGATGGTGTTCCTTCCTCTAGAGCTCCAATTGTTCTCCGTGTTCTCGCCATGGTTGTTGTTGCGTTTCCCACAGACGGCGCCAAATGTTATGGATAAAAAACTAAGGTTATTATTTGCTGTATTTATTACTAAGATTCGGGAGCTCAAGGCTTTTAATGGCTGCTCTCGTGTTTCGTGGCTCGATTTGCCTTTACGAGATGCCTACGTATCTCTGTGAATTAGAGAATCAAGCCAAAAAACGTAGTTCTGATCTGTGGGGTGAGGCCCCTTATATAGATGTTGGGAGTCCTTGAATTTGGACTTGGTATAGGATACTTGGTGGGCAAGTCTCATAATTAGAATGGACTTAGGAGTCCTAAATAGTAGGAAACTGATTCCTTATCCTTTTAGATTCCCTTGAGGATAATCTATAAGGATTTATATCCTTATCGGGACTCTTATCAATAGCTGATTTTTACCTTATTAATTAATTACGAAATTAATTAATAATCAGGGCTTTTGGGCCTTCTTTATTCCATCAGACCTGATCTGGTCTATCAGGCTTAACCTTTCCGATCTGAGTATCATATATCTTTTTATTGGGCCTAGCAGCCCACACCTTGCAGTATTTAATCATAATTTATTTATTCCTATCATATCTATTTTCTGAATTTGTTACTTATTCGTTTTCAACGAGCCTTACCTTTATGGAAAGATCCCGGAATTTTCTACATTTTTTGTGTTTTATACTTTTTCAGATAAAATCATCTTCATAGGATAAATTGGTCTTCTTTGAAACTGATCAAATTTGACTTTATCATAATTAGCCATTTTGTACGATAATCGATTTGAGATATTGGATCAATATATTTCATCCTTGTTTGCTTTAATAGTTCCCACCTTCCTTGCTTTAATATACTAGGAAACTATATTTTTTTTGAAGAGGGGTGAGATAAATTATAAAGATGAAAATGGGTGCAATGTGCTAAGACGCTACATATACAGTAGATTACATTCAATGTACTAGTAGTTTGAATTTAATGTACCATCATCATGCTATATTGTCATGCATTTTTAAATATTAATGCATATGTGTTTTCCTTGCATATATTAAATATTGACCGAATGTGCTTATTATAAAAGTGTTAACGAAGCATGCACTTGAAAGGGAACAAACTTGAGATACAGCAGAAATTTATGGGCATGAATATAAATTCATGGCCATGAATTTTTTCTGATTTTATACTATGTTTATTATAGTAATATAAGAAATGTTGAATCTTACAAAACTTGAGTTCTACGCACTTGATGTCACCGGAAAAAAATTACTTGACATGGAATTTGGATGCGGAAATCCATCTTAGTGATATGGGTCTTGATGATACAATTAAAAAAGAGAACAAAACCTCTAAGCAAGAAAAAGGAAAAGCTATTGAAAACCGAATATTTGGTTATGTTGGAGAAAACTTATTCCACATTCCACGTCAATAATATGTTCCTGCAGCAGCAATATCATGAAAAAGTGTTTCAGAAATATTCTGAGCTTATATGAGTCTTGCTTCTTGCTGAGCAAACTAATGAACTATTGATGAAAAATCATCAAGCCCGTCCAACTGATTCAACACCATTCCCTGAAGTGAATGTTGTGACTAGTAATGATCTTACGCCAAGTAAGTAATTTGGACGTGGATGAGGACATGCTCGTAGATTTGGGCATGCTCGTAGATATGCTCTTGGTAGATCATCAAAGGTATGTATTATTTTTACTCCACCTGTGTGATTTTTTTATGATAATTTCAGGAGTAGTACACATACAAGTATAGTCATCCAACTTTAAATACAACAGAAATTAATGGGCATGAATATAAATTCACGACCATGAATTTTTTTTGATTTTTTTTAAAACAGCTCTCTTCCAACGATTCATCGGCATAAATTGACACTCAAGGCCATGTCACTTAAGTGGTTGGTTTATGTTTATATTTGCTATGAAATTTTTGAGATATTCAAAACTTTATATATTATGGTTTGAAAGAGAAGCCTTATGCGCACACACTATGTCACTTGTATTAAGTTGTATTGCTCACATATTAGAGTGTATTACATATTATGCATGCTTCAAATAAGTAATATTTCGAAATCTTTATATGATATCTTGGTAAATGATAAAATCACTATGTGCCTCTATGATTTAATCTTAGCATTTGTAAAAGTGATTTTTTATCCCTCTTAAGTTAAATGATGTTGGTATTATCGACAACACCTATTTGACGTTGTTTTTAATAGATTGACTATATATGATTGCAACCCAAAGTTGCATCTAATAACAACCAGAAGTTGTCTCTATATATAAAATTCTTTTATTTTTAATCACACATTTTTGATATGTTTAAACATTTGTTTACATTCCAAAAGAATGATATATTAGTCAAATTATGTTTTTATCCTAAATGATATAATCTCCCTGGAGGATGGATCTATATAAAGAATAATGTTATATTTGGATATAATAGAATTTAGTTAAATATATATATATATATATATATTAAATTGTATCTTGCAGATACAGTGTTATGAAATTGGTTTATTACAATCATAAATTGATATTGTGACTAACTGTAATTTATTAAATTTGAATTATTGATAGAAAGATTATGTATTGCAACAAATGACACCCTTCCATTCCTTAGAGTATATAAGACAAAATTAAAAAATCAAAGGATATTGATCATGCCTATAGCAATAGTCATGATATTACAAACATTTTTAATCGTATTCTTACCATGTGTATAAGAATTATTTCTCTTAAATGAGATAAAGATGACTAATATCAATGCCTAATATCTAATATAAGTCATTCAAAGGGGGAGTATTATATAGAATGACTCATTATATATTTTTCTATATATAAGGCTCCTAAAGAGCATGTATAAGACTCCTGAAGAGCATGTAGATTTTATCATATTATTCTTAAATATATTTTACCCAAAAGGGTATGTATATTATTGATGTAATCGTACTCTCCCAGAAAATTGAAGAATATTTTTTTTATAAAATTACTGTAATTGATTTTGAAGTAAACCAGAAGTTTAATGATAACTTTATAGCTGGACATTACCAGCCAAGCCGTTAATTTAATAAAGATGCGAATAATAATTGAAATTTATATGAACTTTTGTTGAAGAACCTGCAAATTCTTCTCAGTGATAAATATGTTATTTGCTTGAAAGGCATAATTAATCACCAATAAAGATATAGTACAATGAGATATTTTATATACCAAGTTTTATCAACTCGCAGCCTGAAGTATGCGAAATTCATTGTTTAGAATATGTGATTATATAATGCCGGTAAATCTCACAATAAGTATTATCTTGTCAATGAAAATTATTGAGTATTTTGTATCAATTATATAATGATTCGCATTATATAAACAATTTTTCATATTTCCTCCCCGTCATAAACAAATTTGGTCATCATAGATTTTCCACCACGATAGTAAGATCGATTACACCATTGGATATATATTATTGGAATCATAAGTATATTTCTTTATGACTTGATTGAAATCAGGGGGAGAAAATAAATAGTCGGTGAATATTTTTATGAGAATGAATTATCATTATCTCATCTTGATCCTAAAAAGGATGTTAATATGAACCAGAAGTTCATAAGATAATTCATTTATATATTTGATGACTAGAAATAGTGACTGTGTCACATACACCGGCTACATATGCTCCAATAATATTAATATCACAGAATGACAACGTCAAGATACTACTATGTCTAAAGAACGCCTGAAGCGTGATAGGCAAGTTGGTTCCATATCTTATACAAGAAAAAAGTGAAAAGAAGCAATAATTGATGATGGTTTTTGAAGAATCTCCGGAAGAGATTATAGACATGACAAACTAGAGAGAACAAAAGTAATGAAAAATATTGAGATCTCGATATATTATGTCTTGTCCAGAATAAAGTGGAACCATTAATCGAATCGACGTCGATAATATTTATAAGACTTGAGGTTATCGGTAATAATGAGGATCATGAAGCAGAATCTGTTAGAAAATATTGACAAAATTGGCCAAAGAATAAAGGATATAATTGAGGCAATTATAAAGAAAATTTATTTGGATTGGTACTCCTTCCACACCTGAAGTTGTGCAAATAGTGTGCCATACGACTCATTTTTTCTTAAAATAGAGAAATTTTCTTTTTAAAACTGCAGTTCACATACCTAAAGGTGTCAAGTCAGTGGAATATAGATGGTTATTCGTGTGAAACAAAATAAAATTTATGAATGTAAAGCTCAGATAATTCTAAATGACCTTGTATAGGTTATGAAGAGAAATAGTATCTTGTGGTGGATACGATTATTTGATTGTTAAATAATCTCACCATATGTGAGTGATTTAATTTAAGTTCTATATATGACCCACTTGACAATGATTATTTCGAAAGGATCTTAATTGCCGGAAGCAGTACAATAAATTCTCGAGAACATACCCTCCTCAAATAAAAAAGGGGATTTGGACCAGCAGTCCGACATAAAATTATTTCACAAAATACTAAGGACAACTCTTAAAGTCTCTGGCTAGAGCATATGGAAACTAGAATGTGTTTCTAGTTGACATTGAATTGAGTTTCACATCATAATAAAAATACTTCATGCTATATTATGTGATAAAGTGTTTCTTGGTGTATATATTAAAAGGAATTTATCTTAGATGAATGATGTATTATATATACACGATAGTACACTAACTTTTGTGAACACTTGAAAAAAAATTCTCGGTCCTGAAGTACCGTATCTAAGTAAACTAAAACATGTTTTATACATGTTTTGACATAATTATAAATTTATTATATAAAACAAGACTCTGCTTTCGGTTAGTGTTTATGGTTAAGGGATCGCTCGCTCTAAGGGCGTGTTAATCTTGAAGTTACAAAATGATAGTTTTATTCAATCTCCACTAACCTATTCTATAAAGTTCTAACTAATTTTACAGGCGGAAAGTGATAGGGAATCAAAAATTGAATAAATTATAGTGGAGATTTTCTTTTTCTATGAATTTAATTGTTGCAGGAAATTTTTAACGAGGCAGCATCACATGAAAGGAATGATGATTAAAGTAATCTAGCAGATTTCTTCACAAAGGCATTTCCTACCACTTTATTCGAGAAACTAGTACACATGATCAGGATGTGCAGACTTTGAGATCTATGTTGATATTCATAGTCATGTCAAAATGAGGGTGAGATATGATACGCTCATTATTACACGTGCAACACATGTACTCTTTTTCTTTCACTAGGGTTTTTCCTAGTAAGGTTTTAACGAGGCATGGTGTTCTTATGAGTCATCTAAGGGGGAGATAAAACTAAACACATATCACCGAAGTTTTTCTTCACACATGAGCTTCAAGAAAATGGAGAAATTAAAGTTCAACAGATTCGCTCAAGTGACAATCTTGTAGATCTATTTATCAAGTCATTACCGCCAATAATTATGAAAGATTGGTACACAATATAGGGATGCGTCGGCTCAGAGACCTTAAATAAATTTTCAAAATCGATGTACTCTTTTTCCTTTACTAGGATTTTTTTCCCAAAAGGGTTTTTTTCCTAGAAATATTTTAACGAGGCACGATTATTGAAAATTGGACATCCAAGGGGGAGTGTTATAATATGGATGTCCTTAGAGCTTCTAGAATAGAACTCTTGGCTTTCTAGTTCATATAACTCATGCCCTTTGGCCTTTCATATATCTTGTAACATCCATCTATTCATCTATAAATAGGTGCCAAAGTTAAGCTTGAGGACACACTTGAATGAATACAATATTCTCTCTTAATCTCTCTCTTTCTCACATATCTATTATATAGTTATCATAATATATTTCTAACAATTTCACTATTTTAAATATTATGGGTAGATCTGTAATTAAAATTTAGGAAATTTATCAAAAATATATATTTTTTTTTAAATTACTTATATTTTTATCAATTTCTGAAAATATTTGTAAAAATACTACTTTATTTTAAAAATATTTACAAAAATACGATTTGCATAAGTTTCATTTAGTCTGAATTGTGTAACTGTTTTAGCTTGTATTTCACGTTATATTCCATGTTACATTTTTATTGCAAATATGGTTGCAAATTTGCAGAATATATTTTCGCAAATATTTATGAAAATTAAGTTTCAAACGTGGTTGCAAAATGGTTCCCGTGACAGAACGTATGTTTGCAAATATTTTTAAAAAGTGATAGTATTTTTTTAAGAAAATTATAAAACTTGAATATTTACGAAAAATCCAAAAAATATTTAAAATTATAGTTAAAATTTAAATAATAATTATTTGAATTTATTTATCAATTCCCATATTCTAAGATAAATTAACATGCTTTGCTAGTGACTGTTTGGCCTACTTTATTTCTAAAAAATACACATTTTCAGAAAAAGTATACATAAAATTGGTCTTGATAGTTTTTTTAATTATTAGACTTATAATATTTGTGATAACAAATCTCCGGTAAATGGGAATTGAATAAATAAATAAATTAGGACGATAACAGATAACATCTATATCACTTAAGTTATCTTATTACGCGGATAATCTTAATAATTAAGGGAGAAGCTTTTAAATAGGAAAATGTTAAGTATCTCGAATTATTTTCTATAACCGAAATACTTAAGTGTAATGTATATATTTACTAATTTTACTAAATATATTATATCTGACCGAGAATGTGTATACTAAGAGATATAATCATCTGTGTATATTATAATTTCTCAATACTTTTTGCACTATTCTACCTGTTTTATCCTTCTTAAATTAGGAATTTAATATAAAAACAAACAATAAGGGGCTATAAGGTAATTCTACTTACACTTAAAAATATTCAAAAAAGCCATGTATGCATAATCGAATAACTGATCCATCAATATTTTCCTAATTACATGCAAATTAGTGACGCATGTTTTGCTTCTCAGTTAATACAATATAAATCTGTTCTCAATCAGTTCATTCTAAAAAATTAGGTATATAGTGGTCTCAAAATCAATTTTCATTTTCATCTGAAAGCACATGTTCTTCATTATATCATCAATTCAAAGTGTCAAATTTTTTTCATATTTGAGCCAAATTTCTTAGTGATCAGTTGAATTCAAATTAATAACCACACGCTATGTTCTTAATATGTGTTTCAATTTTACAGGCAGACTAATTCGGATTTTCAACAAGTTTGATTCTTCCTCTCCTGAATCAGGTTCGTGATTCCACTCACTCTCTCAATCATACATATCATTTATTTTTGTATATGTAATTGGTATTTATGAGTTGCATACTACATGTTTGATATAATGTCCAAATGAAAATGATTGTAGCGAGAATACGCTAATCTGCTATAATATTATAGCATATTAATGAAGGATTATTGCTTTTCCCGACAGATTCATGACTTTGTGTATATGTTGGATGAAGAAAATAAATTGTGTATTGCCTTATGGATGATATGTATAAAGACTCCAAATGGGAAAAAATGGTTGTGATACGATGGTTTTACAGAATTAACGAGGTTTGTATGACTTTACCTAAGACTTAAAATTCAACCTAAGAAGAGGCTTCTAATATCATACAATTCCAAATTCCATCAAGTTTTAACAACCAAGAAATGATTCTCAGGTACCACACGCAACTCTAATGGTTCAAAAAATTAACATACAATGTGATTAATCCTAAAGGTTGACATTAAATGTATTTGTTAAATGACCCCAATTCTTCCGTCTCTTTATCCACCAAAAAAGTAATTATGAAGAAATCACGAGAATTTTCTGTCAAGTATTAGCTCTAAAGCTATTGATTCATTAGAAAAATTTCAATTACTATCCTTCTCATTTATATATATAATTAAGTTGTAAAGTGTAACAAGATTGATATGCATAATACGAGTAGGTGGAATGTTACCGTTTTAGTGGCTAAAGGGTGTTTAGAATTTTGGTGAACAAATGAGAATCTATTTTTTATTTTAAAAACTTTTGATGTGGATTTTAAGGAAAGTTGGTTGTATTTGTTCATACATTAGACATAAATTCTTTATGGTCTTTCATTTATATATGTGTTTAAATTATGTGTTTAATATTTTTGCAAGGTTTTGTAGGGTCAGTGAATACCAATGGTGGTCCACCCTAAACCAAATGTTTGGCTTTGTCATTGCAGGTTAAGTGCATTTGCTCGAATAAAACTTGGTTAATGCTTTGAGCAGGTAACCAATACTACGGTTACTTAAATTAAAATACACGATAATCAATGTATTTTTTAAAGATAGATTATCATGACATTAAAATATATAAAAATGTGATTTTTAATCTTTTAATATAGCGATGAGTCTATATACCTAATCTCCTGGTGTCACTTATTCAATATTGGAAGGTGTAATATTTCTGATTTGCTATTAAAATTTTGAAGTGGTTAAGCAGAAACTATGTAGCTTCTTCTTTTTGGACTTATTAAGTTAATACATTAAAATATAGAAGTGCTAGTTACCCTTATAAAGAAAAAAAGTTGATACATAGGGGAAAGATGGTGTGTGCAAAAAATAGTTAAGCTTAAGGATGATGATGCAAGATGATGCTCTATCCTTTTACTTTATAGGAACCCAACGTCGAGAGTTAAATGTTAGTATTTTCTTATTTTGCATACCTAATTCCAACACCCAATTTCAAGGCTTGGTAAACAATTTTAGGGTGTGCCTCTTCAAGAATGCATGTAAATAGTTGTGTTAGATTCCTTAAACCTGCTTTAAATATTTTAAATATTCCTTGAACACATGATCTGCCTATATTAGTGTACTTTTGGTATTGTCATGAACCTCGATGTTGCCGGAAACCTAAAACTTATGGTTATTGTAGTTACAAAAGAAGCAGAAGTCAAACTATAATTTATTAAATTACTATAATCCAATGAATTATATACATGTTATTGACTTGACATGTTCTTGACTATAATCCAATGATTTAAATAATTATGTTTGTATAGATATGTTATTTTGGATTAATGATGTTATTGATTATTCTTTTATAATTGTTTAAAAACGTTAATTAGGGAATATAAAGGAAGATAACATCAATATGAGTAATATCCACGGAGCAGCAACTGGGTTCTTCATTGATGACACCATACTTTAGTATGCTTTCCCTAAGTTTGATGATTGTATTGACATCTGAGAACTGATACCTTAATTATCTATCTCTACTTTATAGGGAGGTCAGAATCAAGTTGGATTGGAATATATAAATTTGAATAGCACCGGGAGCAGTCAAATGTTTACAATATTCATATGACTTAAGCAACCAATCTTACTTGAGAACAATAAATCAACTAACATTTCGATGGATGAACACTTAAACGCGAAAGTTGTTGATTTTTGCATTTCAAAGCCAATGGCTAATCGTTCAACAGACCATGTCACTACTCAAATTAGAAGGACAATGGTTAGTAAATCTTTCCCAGATCCTAAATCCCTTTACTACTATTGATAAGCACTTAAATAAAATTCTTTTTTACAAATATTGGCACTTAAGATCCAGTACAAATATTTTCTCCCTCTATACAATTTTTGAATTCTGGAAAACTCTCAAGTGAGGGTATAATGGATGAATCCTTACCAATTCGTAGCAAACTCAACTTTTTGGTATATGTTTATCTTCAAATTTTGTGCACAATATTTAAACATACATGAAGAAAAATAGATGTTTAGAAGTTTATTTTTAGTTTTTACCAACAAAACAAATACAACATAGATGTGCACTTTAATCATGTGGATGTTAACTTATAATTCATACTTCTTTATGCAATAAGAGTTATAAACTGGTCCATTTGATTTGTTATAGACTTGAGAGTATGAACTTCTGTATGAAAAGTTATAATTAAGATTATATCAAGTACAGATACTCATTTTTGAGTATTAACATGATTACAATCTTATTAACATGATTTAGCAAGTATATATATACACATTCTCTTTTAAGGAATCAATGGAGGTATTAGGATTTTGAGCCAAATAGGACTACAAAGATCTTATCAACTTCCTATGCTTGATTGGGGTTAAAAACTAAAATACAATGATTTTTAAGATGGGACCAGAATTTTGAAAAAAACTTATAGAAGTACTTTTTGAAGGTCAACCAGGAACCTATACTCAACCCCAACCTGGTTTCACCACATACATATTGAACTTCAAAAATTTCATTCAAATTCATGTTTCGGGTCACTTTAAGAAAGCAAGTGATCTCTTTAGTTTTGGAACAATACTATATGAGCTAATCAGATTTTAAATTATATTGATAAGTATATAAATGGAGGACTCAATTATAAACTCTAAATTATTAAAGAAAAAGTTTAATATTTATTAATAAATTATAATTTATAATATTCAAATTTACTTATTACTATATATTCTTAAGTTGAGTAAAAACTTCTAGCGATGATTTGGTTTGAGCAAGAACGTTTTGATTTCAGCAAGTTACGCAGAAACATGAAATTTATTGGCGTTAAGAGGGATTGAGTATCACTTTTTAAGTGTTGGAAATGTGAAGTTTAAAGGATACAAGTCATGGCCATATTCAAGTAATGAAAAGTAATTAGGTAGGATCTCCTCAAGCAGTTGCAAGGAGTCAAAGTTAAATGATTTTTGTAGCTCCTAAGATGTTGTAAGGATGGAGTGGAATGTTGACCAATTAAGGTATAAATCTTTATAATGCAAAAAAATTACTATTTCCAGTGGATTAAACGAGGAAGTTCGAGGATATGCAGGAGTAATGCAAGAGGAATGGCTCGCAATATTTGTAACTCTCCCGATTTCTGGTTTTATTAATTCCGCTTTATATAATTTTAACTTGATATTGTCTTTCCTCTTATGATACTGTACTAGCCTGATTAATATATATTTTCTCACTTTAATTCAGTTTTGGATTTGAGAGATAACATTATTGCATTAATAGTTTACATATTTCTTTTTTATTTGCTACTAAAAACCTTGATTAAACTTAGATGTTATGCCCAAAAATTGGTATAAACCTTGTTCGAGTCGAAACCAGATTAATTGGTCAAGATTGAGATATTTATGCCTAAAATTAAGGAGAAGATAAGGTAAATTTCCTTACTGCAAAGGTAATAGGCGTGCCCTTTGAATAAGGGAAGGCGCACCTAATGTGTATAAAGTATTTGCGGATTAACATATCATACAGGTGTTAATGGCGCGCCCTCATAACATAGAAGATATTGTGAATATGTTGCGTACTTGATGATCACTTTAACAAAATGTCTAAGTAGATTTTACTTAGTGAAATTATGTAGCACTCGACGGATAAGAGTTTTAGTCCCGACGGATAACTCATTATAGTCCCGACGGATGATTAACTTATTATCCATCGAGTGAGTAGCTTATGTAATAATAAGTTTGTAGCACAGTGATGTATGCACCTTTGTATAGAATCTGTAGTAGCATATAAGTCATGTCGACTTTAACTAGATATGCCAAATAGGTTGATTAACTGTACATAAGCAATGTCTTGTAATTCTGTATAAGTGAAATGAAGTCAAGTGCCAAAATAGCTACCGACGGATGATTAACAAAGCTTCGACGGATGATCAAATGACTATCAACGGATGTTTAACATAGCAGTCGACGGATGATCAATTAAGTCATCGACGGATGATCTGAAAGTCGACGGATGATCATATCAAGATTCAAACATCAATTGAACAGTGAAAGCTGACACACAGCCATCGAGTTGGATACAAACACACCGTGGAAGCCCATTAACTGGGTAATAGAGGACGAAAAGAAGCAAAGATCAAGACTGTTAGATTTTATATTTGTTTAGTTCTTTTGACTTTGTAATCTTGGTAATATATAAACCAAGAGAGTAGCAAATAGAAAAATAACTGAGATAGCTGATAAACATACAAACAGAGAAATCTTTGTAAGCACAATCTTTAGCATTTCCTGTACTCTCAGCAGTTCTATTTTGTAAGCAGCTGTGAGCATTTCTGCACACAGAGTCCTCTCGATATATTATATATATCTCTGGTGGAATTGTTTAAATCCACCAGAAAGTTTTTAAAGACTCTTGTTTTTAATTACTTATGTTTTGATTCATTCAAGTTTACATTCCGCATTGTGCTAATCAAAACAAATATATCCATAATCGAGTTGAACATTTTTATTTCAAGAAAAAGGTTCAAGAATTCCATTCAACCCCCCTTCTGTAATTTTTGCTATATTGTTAAGGGACTAACAATTGGTATCAGAGCAAGCACTTAATCTACAAAGAGTTTAAAGATCAAAACAATTCAGCAAGATGAACAAGAAAGATGTTGGAGTCAAGATTCCTTTTCTTGATAAAGATAATTACCATCATTGGAAGGTAAAGATGCATCTTCATATGCTTTCTCAAGATGAGGCCTATGTGGACTGTATAGAAAGAGGCCCTCATGTTCCAATGAGAGCTGCAACAGGAAATGAACCATCTGTTTCAAAGCCAAGGCATGAATGGTCTGATCCTGATATTGAACAAGTCAGGAAAGATAAAAAGGCCATGAACATTCTGTTCAATGGTGTTGATGCAGACATATTTGATAACATTATCAACTGCAAGACTGCCAAGGAAGTTTGGGACACAATACAGATAATCTGTGATGGTACTGAGCAAGTAAGAGAAAATAAAATACAGTTCCTGATTCAGCAATATGAGCATTTTCACAATGAAGAAAGTGAGTCACTCACTGACATTTTTAGTAGATTCCAAAAGCTACTAAATGCTCTTAAATTGCATGGAAGAGTCTATCAGACTAAAGACTCCAATCTGAAATTTCTCAGATCTCTTCCAAAGGAATGGAAACCAATGACAGTCTCATTGAGAAACTCACAAGATTATAAGGAGTTTACTTTGGAGAGACTGTATGGCATTCTGAAGACCTATGAGCTTGAAATAGAGCAGATGAAAGAATGGAGAGAGGAAAGAAGAAAGGAGGATCCATTACACTAGTTGCTGATCTGGAAAAGGAGAAGGAAGTGAAGATGGAAGTTGTGGAATCAACTTCAAAGGCCTGTGAAAGCAAGGGTAAAGGGCTAGCTGCAGAAAATGAAGATCATTGAGCCAAGATGACATAGAGGACATTGATGAGCACCTAGCATTCCTTTCAAGAAGATTTGCCAAGCTCAAGTTCAAGAAGAACTTTGGAGCTGCCAAGCCAAATAGAAACATGGTGGATAAATCAAAATTCAAGTGTTTCAAATGTGGCTTGGCAGGGCATTTTGCAAATGAGTGTAAAAAGTCAGATTCTAGTAAGAAAAGATTTGAGTCTGTAGATTACAAGCAAAAATACTTTGATCTACTCAAACAAAAGGAAAGGGCTTTTATTACACAAGAGAATGACTGGGCAGCTGATGGCTTGGATGAAGATGAAGATATCAGCTATGTCAATCTAGCCCTTATGGCCAAGTCTGATGAAACAGAGACAAGTTCCTCAAGCAATCAGGTAATCACTACAAACCTTGCACATTTATCTAAAGCTGAGTGTAATGATGCAATAAATGACATGTCTACAGAATTGTATCATTTGCATGTTACACTTAAGTCCCTCACTAAAGAAAATGCTAAAATCAAAGAAAACAACTTGTTTTTGAGTGAGAGGAATAATGTGCTTGCGTCTCAGTTTATTGAGTTTGAGAAACTAAAAATTGAGTGTAAAATTGCCAAGGAGGAATTAACTGAGTCCTTGAAAAAGGAAGAAATTTTAAAGAAGCAGCTCGATCGTGAACAAGAGGTGATTAAAGCATGGAAAACATCCAGAGATGTTCATGCTCAAATCACCAAGGTTCAAGGAATTGAGTCCTTTTGTGATGAAGCCTGGAAAAAGAATAAGGATAACCTAGAACCTATTTTGGTAGATGGGTTGCTGACAGATGTAGACTCGACGGATGATGAGGACTATCCGTCGGATAACAAAAAGTGTTATCCGTCGAATGATAAAAATCCTCATCCGTCGGCTGTAAGCAAACCCATTAGCAAAGCCAAATTAACCAAGCTAAATGATAAGTATGGGTCTGTTTCCAAGAACTTTATTTCAGGAGAGTCAAGTCAAGCCAAGAAAGGGAAGAAGGCTAATGTTGGTCACATGACTGTCAAACAGTTAAGTGACAGACTTGAGAAGATAGAGGTAAAAACAGAGACTAAAAGGAAAAACAATAGAAATGGTAAAGTAGGGATTAACAACACAATAACTACACACCTGATAAATAGGCTCCTAGAAAAATCTGTGTTAAGTGTGGTAGTGTAAATCATTTTTCTGTTAATTGCAAATATGCCATGCCTACTCCCATATCTGTTCAGCCTCAATTATCTAACATGAATGCCATGCCTCCCATGCTTGTTAATGTTATGCCTACACAGAACATGAATGCACAGTTTGCTAATATGCCATTTGCACCTAATCCATATTATGCTGCATACAATATGCCTCAAATGCCATTTAGCATGCCTTACTGGAATAACATGTTTGCACCAAGCATGCCATTTCCTATTAGCCATAACATGCATGATAATTCTGTTGCATCTAGTGGTTTCAAAGGCCCAACTCAAATGACTAAGGAAGAATCTGAAATTCCGAGGTCAAATGAGGTTAAGACCTAAGAAACAGAAGAAGAAAGATAACAAGGCAGGACCCAAGGAAACTTGGGTACCAAAATCAACTTGATTTGATTTTGATGTGTGCAGGGAAACAGAAGGAATCTTTGGTACTGGATAGTGGTTGTTCAAGACACATGACTGGTGATTCTACCCTGCTCACAGAGTTTGAAGAGAGAGCTGGCCCAAGTATCACTTTTGGAGATGACAACAAAGGTTATACTGTGGGATATGGCTTGATTTCAAAGGACAATGTCATCATTGAAGAGGTTGCCTTAGTGGATGGTCTCAAACACAATCTGTTGAGTATCAGCCAGCTTTGTGATAAAGGCAACTCAGTAACCTTCAGCAAAGAAACCTGTGTTGTGATTAACAATCAAAACAACAAAGTGGTTCTCACTAGTGTAAGAAGAGGAAATGTGTATCTAGCTGACTTCAACTCAACTAAATCAGAATCTGTAACTTGTCTTCTCAATAAAGCAAGTCAAGATGAAAGTTGGTTATGGCACAAGAAGCTATCCCATTTAAACTTCAAGACCATGAATGAGCTGGTAAAGAAAGAACTAGTAAGAGGCATTCCTCTAGTGGAGTTACAAAGGATGGACTGTGTGATGCCTGCCAAAAGGGAAAGCAGATCAAAGCATCATTCAGGAAGAAACTTGATCAGCAATTGAAGAGCCTCTGCAACTACTCCACATGGATTTGTTGGACCAGTCAATGTATTGTCAAGTTCAAAGAAAAGATTTTGCCTAGTAATTGTAGATGATTTTTCAAAGTTCTCTTGGACATATTTCCTAAAGTCCAAAGATGAGGCTAGTGAAATCATCATCAATCACATAAGGCAAGTTAACAATCATCCCGATTTCAAAGTTAGAAGAATCAGGATGTGACAATGGAACTGAGTTCAAGAACTATGTCATGAGAGTATTTTGTGTGGAAAATGGTATCTTGCATGAGTTTTCAGCAGCAAGGACTCCACAACAGAATGGAGTAGTGGAAAGAAAGAATAGATCTCTTATTGAAGCTGCAAGGACAATGCTTGAAGAATCAAATTACCACTTATTTCTGGGCTGAAGCTGTAAACACTGCATGCTACACTCAGAACATCTCTCTGATTAATCAAGCAAGATGCATGACACCTTATCAATTGTTCAAGAACAAGAAGCCAACTCTAAACTTTTCTTCATGTCTTTGGCTGTAAATGCTATATTCTGAGAAATCAAACTGACCAAAATGGGAAGTTTGATGCTAAAGCAGATGAAGGAATTTTTGTTGGATATGCTGTTGGTAAAGCATATAGAGTCTACAATCTAAGAACCAATATTGTTGTTGAATCTATACATGTTATGTTTGATGATAAAAGATGAAGGACTAAGAGATGGAGATTACCATGAAAGCCTCAAATTCGACAATGTTGAGATGGTCAGTGATGAAAGTGATGATGAGAGTGATCAAGAAACAGTGTCTAAGGATAATGCGACAAATCTACCAGAAATGAAGCACAAACTCAACATCCGTCGAGTTACCTAATGCTTCATCCGTCGGAAGGCAATCTGTATTATCCGTCGGAAGACAACCTGCCTCATCCGTCGGTACTCAAAATTCACCATCCGTCGGGTTATCAAAAGGAGCAGGAAGTCAAGGCAGATCACCCATAGAAAGTACCCCATCTCAAATCAAAGATCCACAAACTCAGGGGGAGTTTCTAGCAATCAAAACTCAATCACACATCAAGACAACATTGAGGTCTCTTCATCTAGGGCTAATCTACCTCAACCAAGAAATGGACAAAAGATCACCCCTTTGAACTGATTATTGGTGATGTTTCTTCCAGAGTTCAAACCAGGAGAGCAACTCAAGAAGAATGTCTATACAGCAGCTTCCTGTCTAAGGAAGAACCAAAGAAGGTAGAAGAAGCCTTGTTAGATCCTGATTGGATTTTAGCTATGCAGGAGGAGCTAAACCAATTTGAAAGGAATAAAGTATGGAAGCTGGTACCCAAGCCTAAGGAAAGAATCCAATAGACACCAAATGGGTATTCAGAAACAAGATGGATGAAAATGGCATAGTAGTAAGGAACAAAGCAAGATTGGTTGCTAAAGGCTATTGCAGCAAGAAGGATAGATTTTGATGAAACATTTGCTCCTGTTGCAAGACTTGAAGCCATCAGAATCTTCTTAGCCTATGCAGCCCATGCCAATTTCAAGGTCTATCAAATGGATGTCAAAAGTGCCTTTCTGAATGGAGATTTGGAGGAAGAAGTGTATGTAAGTCAACCTCCTGGCTTTGAAGATCCAAATTTCCCAGAGTATGTCTATTATCTACTGAAAGCACTTTATGGACTGAAGCAAGCACCTAGAGCCTGGTATGACACTTTATCAAAGTTCCTTTTGGAAAATCACTTCACAAGAGGTACTGTAGATAAAACTTTATTTTTCAGAAATGTTAATGGCTCTAGCATACTTGTTCAAATTTATGTAGATGATATTATTTTGGCTCTACAGATGAGAAACTTTGTAAAAAGTTTGCCAAACTGATGCAAAGCAAGTATGAAATGAGTATGATGGGAGAACTAACTTACTTTCTTGGTTTACAAGTTAAGCAAGTTAGTGATGGAATATTCATTAGTCAAACTAAATATATTTTTGATCTTTTAAAGAAGTTTGATCTAATGGATTGCACATCTGCAAAAACTCCCATGGCCACTGCAACTAAGCTTGAACTAAACACTACTGAAAAGTCTGTGGATATTTCAAGTTATAGAGGCATGGTTGGCTCACTTCTGTACTTAACAGCTAGTAGGCCAGATATAATGTTTGCTACATGTTTGTGTGCTAGATTTCAGGCTGATCCTAGAGAGTCTCATTATAGCTATTAAGAGAATTTTCAGATATCTCAAAGGAACACCAAACTTGGCATTTGGTATCCTAGAGATTCTGGTTTTGATCTAACTGGTTATTCAGATGCAGATTATGCAGGTTGCAGAATTGATAGAAAAAGCACAACAGGAACCTGTCAATTTTTAGGAGACAAGCTTGTGTCCTGGTTCAGTAAAAAGCAAAATTCAGTTTCTACTTCTACAGCTGAAGCTGAATATATTGCTGCTGGCAGTTGCTGTGCACAATTTTATGGATGAAAAATCAATTGCTAGACTATGGTTTGCAAGTTGAAAGGATTCCTATTTTCTGTGACAACACAAGTGCAATTGCCATCACTGAAAATCCAGTGCAACATTCAAGGACAAAGCATATAGACATCAAGTACCATTTCATAAGGGAACATGTAATGAATGGTACTGTAGAGTTACATTTTGTTCCAAGTGAGAAGCAACTTGCAGATATTTTTACCAAGCCACTGGATGAATCCACCTTTTCTAGGTTGGTAAGTGAGTTAGGTATGCTTAATTACTCTTGAATTTATCTGAATTATTTTGCAAGTTGAAAAGTAGCCAGAAATTTAGTTGATTTTTAGTCTTGGATGAAATTTTGGCTAAGTCAAAATTTGCATCTCGACGGATGACCATTATCCATGAGGTGAGTCATCCGTCGATATACAAATTGTAAATAAAAATCAATTACTTTTCTGGAATATTTTAAAGCTCGACGGATAACAGTTTATCCTCATCCGTCGAAGTGTCTAAATCTTAACCGTTAATTCCCTGAACATTATCCATCGAGTATACTTACAGTTTGTAAGCATTACACGACGGATAATGGGTGGAATTTTTACAGTTTATTTTAAAACGGCTATTTTAGGCAATTTCTATTGGGTAATTTACTTCTCTTTATTATTTTATCCGTTGATTTTGAGTAAAGTATAAAAGCTTATTTCATTCTAATCATTTTCTTTTATCATTCTCAAATTCAACTGTGTTATTTCATTCTCTCTTAAGCAAAAATCCTCTTTCTCTTCAAGCTTTTCTTCTCTAACAATGGCACCCGTAGTAAAGATCATGTCACAGACTGGGTTCATATGAGAAGAACAACTTCACTGCTTTGGTCAATAAGGGTATTCAGCAATCAGAAGACTATCATAAGATGATGGACTTCGTGAAGAACTGCAAGTTAAGTTTTGCCATGCTGGAATCACCCACAATTTATTGTGAAGTTGTTGAGAGATGTGGACAACAGCAATCTACAACTCTACTGACAAAACCATCACTCTGACCATCAAAGGTAATGATTCTGTATCAATAGTGATGTAATAAAAGCATGTTTCAAGATTCCTGATGATAATGTAACTGCACCACACACTGACACTGATGTTGTCAATATGCTCAATTCATTCATTATTGAAAGGCATATGTCATAGCCACTCGTTTATCTCGAGTATTTAACTCAACTCAAATAAGAATGTATAAGTAAATAGTGGATCAATCATCAGGAGAGATCTCCAAAGTAACATCTGTCAAAGATCAAAGAAACATTGTTCATCTGCAGACTTGAAGATCACTGGAAGAAGTTCAAGAATTTGATCATGCCTCAGTGATGTAAATCAAGATCGTGGATTAATAAGTGACAGAGATCTCGTCAAGGTATCAATTTATTACAAGGATTCAATCAGAATATCAAAGTCAAGACATGAAGAAACGTCACGGAAGTAGTCACTCAGAACCCAGGCAGTACATCGAGTGTCAGCATGAAGTGGCGGAATTGATTCATAAGTCTCAGTGACTTTCAGAAGATTGTCGAAGAATGGATGATGCTCAGCGTAGTATTAATTCTCTATTAATTAATTAAGTCATATAATTTAATTAAGAAATAATTATATCTGCAAAGATTAATTTATTGATTAATGAATTAAATTGATTAATTAAGTTAGAATGAATATAAGGATTTACAGAATTTAATTGATTAAAATCTATTTTAATTCTAAAAAGACAACGATTGTACTAGTATGACAATCGGTAGGACAATGATAGTCATACCGAAAGTCATGCTAATTCAGTTGATTGTCTTGATAGAATTATTGTAGATTAAAATCACTTATTAATTCAGTAAGACAATTTCATCTGTACCTACTATGACAATCAGTGACAATCAATAGTCATACGAAGTCTTGCAGTTCATTTTAATTGCTTACTAGCTCTAAAGGATTGTACACAGTTCAACATCTCGGCTGTGGTGATTAAAAACAGCAGAGACCAATTCATTTACCATAACACATACAGAGAGCAATAACGAAGCCAAGAACAAAAAAGAGAACAAGCAGCCAAAAATTTCATCTATCTGCTAATTCAAGTTTTCAATTCTAGATTGTAAAGTTAAATCCCAAATCAACTAGAAATCACTTCTTGTCTTGGTATCAATCTAGCGGATTAAAATCCCTAGAACTTAATCTCAAATCGCTTTAGCATTTGATCTTTTAATTACAAAATAGAAAAAGTTCATGTCGAATTATTCTAGATTTGTAATAATGATTGAGATGAATCCACTTGTAACCGATACCGTAGTTGTAACACCTTTCAGTTTAATAAAAGTTTTATTAACTGAATTTTGTTTCACCAATTTTATTCCGCATTTTATCGACGAAACGGTATATTTGCATTCAACCCCCCCTTCTACAAACAATTGGGGGACCTAACAATTGGTATCAGAGCTTCTGATTAACGTACAAATCAAGATCTAGACTTTTGTGTTTTCTTTCACTTCTTGAATTTTTTATTCACTCAAAAAATTATAATGACTACACAAAAATTTGGAAACCGTTTTAAATTCACTTTTCGATAAAGAAAATATGTTATGTGGAAGAAGAGATGCTAACTGTTTTACAGGTTGCTAACCCCAAAAATTTGCAAGTGTGAAGAAGGTGTCCAAAATTTCCTATGGTTATGGAACCAGAAGGTATAGAAATGATGTGGTGATCACCAAAGCGAGAACTTATGTGAAGGATCCTGAGGACTTCTCTCCTGCTGAAATAGAAGAAGCTTCCCTGGATGCTAGCCTTCATTAACTTAGTAGATTCCCTTAATCCCCTGATGAATAAGAATGTGATGAATTGTGTAAAGATTCCAAACATATCTGGGAAAACTATTGAGATTTAATGAAGGACAGAGGAAAGTTAGGGAGAACAAACTAGAAATCCTAACCTCTGAATATGAATATTTCAAATCAAATCCAGGAGAAGAATCATGAAGTGTTTGAGAGGTACAATGCATTGATCAACAACCTGAATTTAATGGTAAATACTATTCCATCAGGGAGGTCAACAAAAAGTTCTTTAACATGCCAATCATCTCGAAATAGAATCACTGCCATAAGAGAAGCAAGAGCTCGGAGTGAGATTTCTTTGGAAAGGCTCTATGGTGTGTTAAAGACTATGAGTTGGAGCAGATTCAGCAGAAGGAAGTTTCGGAAAAGGAAGAGTGGTCAGACGTCTACTGCTCTAGTAGCTGATGAACAACAACAACAACCACAATATCAACATCAATCTCAACAGAAAGAATGGTACAGTCTTCCAAGGTTGAAGATAATGTTGATAGTAGCAGAATTTGATTCTCCTACTACAAATCAATCAGGAAATGATTATTATTCCTTGAAGAACGAGAGACAATTGGAGGATGAGTCAATGGCCCTGATTGTCAAGAGATTCTCAAATGTCAGATTCAAAAGGGAATCCCAAGTTCAAGTACAAGTCCCAACTACAACAGATTCCAGAAAGGTGGATCTTCATCCTCTAACACCAGCAGTGGTGGGTATTAAAACAGGGAGGTTGATCGAAGACCCATTCGATGCTTCAACTGTAATGAGTTGGGACACTTTGCCACAGAAGCAGGAAGCCAAAACAAGCTAGGAAGAACTCTTATGATTCTAATCAGAAGAGTAAATGAAAGGGCGTACCTGGCAAAGGGAAGAAGCTGGGATGATAACTGACAGTGAAGATGAAGAAGTTGGGATCTTGCTCTCATGGCGGTAGTGATGCAAGCACCTCATCGTCAAGAAAAGAGGGCATTAAACAGGTACAACCGGTAGGTGTGGATTCTTGACAGCGGATCGTCAAGACATATGACCGGAGATAGAGCCCTGCTATCAAATGTGGTGAGAAATCTGGCCCAGTGGTTACCTTTGGAGATACAGCAAAGGTTTAACGGAGGGATATGGCTGTTGCAAGCTGGAAATGTTATCATTGAAAATGTATATGTTGTGCAAGGACTTGAACACAATCTTAGCATTAGTCAGTTCTGTGACAACGGCTACAATGTTTTATTCGACAAGCTGAAGTGTCAGATTCTGCACAAGAAAAGTGAAAAACCCATCCTTAATGGATCCGGAAAGGAAATCTGTTCGTAGCTGACATGAACTCTGGAAGCATTGAAGTCAATTGTTTCTATGCAAAGGCATCGTCAGATGAGAGGTTGGCCTATGGCACAAGAGACTTTCCCATCTCAATTTCAAAACAATGAATTCTTTGTCAAAAGAGATTGGTAAGAGGTCTGCCTCAGCTGGAATTCTCGCCAGAAGGACTATGTGAGGCTTGCCAGAAAGGAAAGTCAAAGAAGCAAGTCACAAAGGCACTGACAACATCTTCCAAACTGGTGTTCTGCAATTATTGCACCATGGATTTATTTGGTCCAGTAGTTAATATCCTTCTATGTCAAAGAAGTGTTACTGTCTTGTGATGTTGAGACTATTCAAGTATAGTGGGTTTATTTCTTCACTCTAAGGATGAAACACACAAGTTGTGATTGATCATATCAGATGATTGAGTTAGATTCTACCGTCCATGTTAGAGCATAAGGTCAGATAATGGGACAGAATTCAAGAATACACTTCTCAATGGATCTGTACAGACAAAGGGATTACCAGACAATTTTCAGCTCCTAGAACCCCTCAGCAAAAAGTGGTTAGAGTGGTAGAAAGGAAGAATCGTACATGATTGAAGCTGCAAGAACGATGTTAAATGAATCAGGTCTTCCAATGTCTTTTGGGCTGAAGCTGTCAATACTGCATGTTCTACTCAGAATCGAATCTAATAACAAAGACTTCATGAAAACTCCTTATGAGATTTTGAATGAACAGAACCTTCTATCAAATACTTTCATGTATTTGGTGCCAGATGCTTCGTGCTCAAGGATGGAGATGATCGTCGTGGTAAGTTCGAGGCAAAAGGCATATGGGTATTTTTGTTGGATATGGAAGAAGATCATATAGAGTGTATACATTGATCAACACAAAGTAACTGAAAGTGTCAATGTTACATTGATGACAAAAACTCCCTAGTATCCAACTGAAGATCCTTCTGAGAAACTGAAGTTTGATGATACGTCAGATTCAGAATCAGAACATGGTCAAAGAACCTGAGGTTGTTGCTGGTGAAGAACCTGTTATCCTGATGATACTCAAGTAATAGTGATGGAAACTTGGCAACAATGGAGATACCCACTGCTACTGAACGGAGATAATCAAGTCAACATGGCAACAACTCAGGGGAGATGCTGAAGGATCATCTAGTAGGACACAACATCACAATGAATTTCAAGGCGAATCATCAAGATCACATCTTTCCAAGACAGACAGTATGGAATAAAGCTCACCCTTTTGATTGATTATTGGTGATCCAGATGTTGGAGTCAGAACTAGACGTGCTACTCAAAATGAGTGTCTTCTCAGGATTTCTCTGAGATGGAACCTAAGAAAATTGAAGAAGCCCTGTCTGATCCAGATTGGGTGATTGATATGCAAGATGAACTCAATCAGTTTTGAAAGTCAACAAGTCTGGAAACTGGTACCTAGGCCTGTACACAAGAAAGCTGTTGGTACTAGGTGGTATTCAGGAAATAAACTAGCTGAGAAGATGGTGTGGTTACAAGAAACAAGGCATAGCTGGTAGCTAAAGGGTATTCTCAAGCTGAAGGTATTAGATGATGAAAACCTATGCTCAGTGGCTAGACTTGAGGCCATCAGGATATTCTGGCATTCGACAGCATTTTCAAACTTTAAAGTTTTATCAAATAGATGTCAAGAGCGCCTTTCTGAATGGAAGCTGGAATGAAGAGTATATGTAGAGCAACCTCCTGGTTTTGAAGATCAAGATCTTGGATTTGTTTTTTCTTTTAAAGCTATCTTGGGCTAAAACAGTCTCCAAGAAAATGGTGTTATGACACTCTCTCTGAATTTTTATTAAAAATAGCTTTATTAGAGGTGTCATAGACAAAACTCTCTTTTCTAAAAAAACATAAGATGATACTATATAGTCCAAGTCTATGTGGCACGATAAATATTTGGGTCTACTAATGATAATCTCTGTAAGCGATTGCTAAGTTTAATGCACAACAAGTTGTGAAATGAGCTGATGGGAGAGTGAAGTTCTTTCTTGGATTACAAGTAAATCAACGGTTAGATGGAACATTTATTTGTCAATCCAAGTATCTCAAAGAACTCCTCAAAAAGTACAATCTAGAGATTCTGCATCAGCAGGACTTCATCAACTACAGCTGTCAAGCTTGGACCATGTGAAAACTCCAGTAAGGTAGATGTCACAAGCTACAGAGGTATGATTGGCTCGTTACTCTATCTTACTGCAAGTAGACCAGATATTATGGATGCTACATACTTATGTGCAAGGTTCAAGCGGACTAGAGATATTTCATCGTTGCCGTTAAACGAATCTTAAGATATCTTAAGGGAACACCAAATCTAGGTATTTGGTACCCTAAAGAATCTGGTTTTAACCTTGTTGGATATACAGATTCAGGTATGCAGGAAGTGTTGTTGATAGGAAAAGCACCTCAGGAAGTTGTCAATTCCTAGGAAGCAGGCTAGTCTCATGGTACAAGCAAGAAACAGCAAACAGTTCAACTCAACGGCCGAGGCTGAATTATGGGTGCTGCTGGAAGCTGCTGTGCTCAGAGCTTGTGGATAGGAACCAACGAGACTATGGCTCTGTATTGAACAAGATTCCTTTTTATGTGACAACACAAGTGCAATAGCCATTACCAACAACCCTGTGCAGCACTCGAGGACAAAGCAATTGACATCAGGTATCATTTATTAGAGAGCACGTCATGAATGGTACTGTTGAACTATTTTTGTTCCACAGAAGAACCAAATAGCAGATATTTCACTAAACCACTACGAATCCACATTTACCGGATTAGTTGGTAAATTGGGCAGTTGAATAGTTTTAGTGATTAATTTAGAATATCTGGGATCGTTCTTGAATGATTTACAAATGAATTTTTCATAAATGAAAAATTCATTTGCAAATTTATTTTCATTTTATATTCTGGCTTATTTCTATGTAATATATATTATCTTATCTATTGTTATTTTCCCTTCTTGTCAATTAAAATATCTCAGAATATGTATTTCCTCTAAAAAATATTTCTATGAATTTTATTGCTAAAATTCAAGAGAAATCTATTTTTGGAATAAAATAAATAAATTCTGATATATTGTCTTTGTTC